>NW_006436284.1:4020882-4040663 GCF_000325575.1 Pteropus alecto
CACAATTCAACCCACATCATCACCCAAGAGAGGATCTGCCTGGGAAAGAAACAAATTTAAGAGGTCGTGCGACCAGCTGAAGGTGAGATTCTACCTGAATCAAGAGAGATGTGCCAGAAGGTCCTGCAGTGACATCTCTGGAAAGCCTGCAAAGCACTCTCAGGGCAAAGAGTTTGATTTAAACAACTCCCTCAACCCGAGAACTTAGTGCCAGATTGTCCCTGTGTCCTGCAAATACGACTCTTCTTCCCCCATCTTTCCTCCACTCTGCAGGAGCCAAAACCACATGAGAAAATGGGAGTAGAGGGAGAGAGGAACAAGTCAGGGGAAGTAGAGAAGCCACCAGCCCTCCCTTCATCCTGCAGGCTGGCTGAAGCAGGCCTAAGTTAGAGAGAAACCAAGTTTTAACATGGACCAAAGCCCAGCATTTGTTTCTCTTTTAATTATAACAACAGGCATGACATATTCATTCTAAAATGAAACTGCTCTTGTAACTGAAAGGGAAAAGATTTCTAAGAGTGAGTGAGAAAAATATGGGGCCAGGGGCAAGGAAGGACTAGACACACAGAATGGCTTGGATGAGAGCATATGGAATGATAATGTTGGTTCTGATTATAACTTACGAGTCCCAATTTTCAATACTCTGGCAACACATGCAATTTCACCAAATTAGCTCAAGAGGAAGTTGACATCCTATAGAGCTTTATAATCTCAGAATAAATTGAAAATTTTCCAAAGTATTGGCTCATGTAGTACATATTTTTAAAAGAAATTAAAAGCAAATTCTCTGTAACTGTGAAAAATGAGACAGTAATGGTGAGTAATAACATATAAAGATGTAGAGTACCTTAAAAGTCAAGACTGACTCAAAGTGTAACCTCTCCAGTTGTAGGAAGCACCTCGTGACAAACATCAATAAAGATTATATATCCTTTGATTTCACAACCAGTAAAATACTCATTCTAGAGCCTTCCAATAATCCATTCAGTTATTCAGTCAGCATAGTTCGCTCTCACAGAGTCTGAACAGCTTCAAATCTTTTACTAGTATGTTTATACAAACAAACATAACCTATGTTAAGATGGTTAGATAGGAAGATTAAAGACTTCTAGCCAAAGAGGCTTTGACAACCAAGTTCTATGTCTAGAAACAAACCACGGGAGTTCAGTGTTTAATGACGTGCAAATGAATCTGGAGCACGAAAAGGAAACCTGTTTGATGTCCACTATAGTGTTGCTGTGTAAAAACCCATTTCTCACTCACATACTGTACCCTTTAATTATAAAAAGCATAAAGTGATTGAAATAAGTTTAAAATGCAATACATTCACACTCGCTCAATAGCCTTAAGAAACTCTACTAGTATTTGTAACCACTCTTGCACTTCTCAGAGCCCTACAGAAATACTGAAAATGGATTCTAGTACTTTCCTCTAGATGGACTCAGGTTGGTAGCCTGAAACCTTATTGAAAGAGCCACGTGGCACCGAGATGTTTCCTAGAAGTGCTCTCATTCCTAGTGGATGTATTTCATTGTAACCCAAGACTCATCAATGATTCAGAGTACTGTGGTTTTGAAATGATTAATATGTAAGGATTGTAACAATGTGAGTCATATGAAGGGGGAAAGGTGTGAGGAAATAAAAAACATTACAGAAAGGTATACCACAAGTCTGTTAATATGGTTAGTCATGAATAAAAGGGTAACAGAGTACATAACCCTGGTCATTCACATTTTCTCCTCATTTGGCAAAAGCAGATTACTAATATCAGAGGATACATGTAATGAATCACAAAGGAAAATCATCACGGATTGTACTTTGCACGATTCATTCAACAGACATTTGCTGAACTCTCAATATGTGCCAAAAACTGTGCTAGGCACGCAACTGAATAGATAGATGAATGGATGCTAGATAGGTAGATAAGTAGATGGATGAGTCGATGGATGGATGGATGGATGGACGGACAGACAGATGGACGGACAGATGGATAAATACTCCTGACCCTCAAGGAACTCCTAATTCTGGAAAGGTATCAGACAAGTAACATATTTTACTGACTAAAAGGCCAAAGACAAAACCAAGTATTCAGTGGTACAATATGGATTTTGAAACTCCCCCAGGGAATTTACATGTCCACACTATTGAACTGGGTTAGCTCTTGATATATTTATAGCACTTGGTGTCAATTTTTTTCTCCTGCAGCATAAAAATAATTTTAAGTTCTTAAATTCCTCAGGGATAACTTATTGCAAGTTGGTAATGTGAATTTAAAATACTCCCTCTTTTTGTTTGCCTCTACAATGACAGGATAAGGGGAAAAAACATATTTCATGAACAATATTTTTAAATAACCATTTACGATTTTAATATTTAACTATTGGTTGGCATAGTTAAAATGGCAAATTTCTAGGCAAAAACATTTAACTCTTTAGGTGTGCAAGATCCTATATCACTGAATAGCATGATGAATTATGTCTCCTTTTTCAAAGCTGGTACACAGAATACTACAATTTATCCCTAACTTAGGAGACTACTATAACTAAGGTCATTTAGAGGAAGGACTTTATTTAACATGATGGACCCTCCAGTGCTCAGCAAATGCCTAGCTTATAATAGATACTCAGTAAATATTGGCTGCATTGAGGAGTGCAAGCCCAATAGTAAGAGATCATATGACTGTATCCATTAAAGTGATATGTCCCAGATTAAAAAATTGGCTCTTCAGCATTTCCATTTCTTTTATTCACTCGTTTGTTCCTCTGTTAATATATTAACTCATTCAATGTACTGAGTACCTATTATATGCAAAATGAAGTGCTGTGCATTGTGAAGGAAACAAAGACAAATCGTGCAAGGATGCTGTCCTCAAGAAGTCCGCAATCTAATAACACATCTATAGCATTCACATAAATATTTCAAATACAAGATAGACCTCAAAGCCACATGAAATGTAGACACCTGTGCTGACCATATGGTAGCTACTAGCTACATCTGGCCATTGAGTACTTGAAATCTGGCTTGTCCAAATTGAGATGTGCAGAAAGTGTAATAAAGTACACACTAGATTTTTGAAGACAATATGAAAAAAATATATAAAACATTTCATTTAAAATTTTATATTGATTGTATGTTGAAATTATATGGCATAAATAAAATGTTAAAATATTAAAATTAAAACATTTAATTTATTTAATTAAATAAAATATTAAAATTACTCAAACTTATTTCTTCTTAAAATTTTAATGTGGCTATCAGAAAATGTGAAATTACATATGTAGCTCATGTGATATTTCTATTGTACAATGCTAATATGGATAAGGGATTATAGATGTTTAGAGATTTTAGCAATTACTTCCAGCATTAATGGGGTGGAGGCAGGGGATCAGAAGAGACTTAATGGAGGAGATGTTATTTAAGCCGAGCTACTTTCTAAAGCTTAGACCCATATGAGAAGGAAAGTTAGAGGTTTCATGAGGAACAAACCTGAGTCTGTCATTATTCCTACCAGTTCAGATAACTTGATCAAAATCTAGCTTTGTCCTACTCCAGGGGCTACAGGCTGATTCCAGCATATTTACTTCCCATCTTCCATTTATTTATGCTTTGTCATCTTCAAAGCACTCCCATTAAGCCACATTTTCACATTTGGTTTTTATACTATCACCATAGACTTCACAGGATAAACTATTTCCTCTGTCTGAACAAGGAAAAAACACAATTTAGGAGATTATCAGTAAAACACTCGGGTCACCAGGCCAGTAAGTCATGGAACAAAGATTAGAACACAACATTTCTGAGTAGTTTTCCTTAGGCTCTTTCTTATATATCAGACTGCCCCCCTCTCATAGTTCTCTTTCTCCCAAGTGGTCTTGTAACCAATCCAATATCCCAGAAGTCCACAATAGCTCATAATGCTGACATTAACTGATTATCCACTATCCTCAAAGTCTCGCTCTTTTCCTGGGCTCATGGAATTCTCCTGGAAGAGAATTCTCAGAATCCCCTTGGGATTAATAACTATGAAATCTGAGTTATAGTTTCATAATCTAAAATGGTAACTATCAGATCCATTTGAGTGCATAACAATAGCATCATGTTACATTTATTAATAGCTAACTATGAACTGAGCACTACAACACGGGTTTTCTATGCTCCACATTAAGCACATTATAAGAAAGGTCCTATTATTTTTGCCATTTTATAGATGAGCAGACAGTTTAAAAAGGTTAAGTGACTTGCCCAAGGTCAGACAACAGAAATGAAAGAATTAGGATTCAAATGCTTGAACCATCTATTTCCAAAGTCCAAATTCTTACCATTGTATCATGCTGGCCCCATTATTCCTCAATGCCCTGAGAAGACTGAGAACCATTGAAAAGGACCATGGGATCCATACTAACCAGATAAGTCTGCAATAATACCACTCCACAGTATAAAGAGAGTTGAACAGCTGGTTTATAATCATCCTCTCACAACATTTTGGTAGGCAAAGTGGGACTGGACAGCCTTTGCTCCTTACTCAAATGGTTTGTTGATTTGGCCCTTACAATCCAAGAACTTTGGAATGTGGCTCCTCTGTCTGTTTTAATGCTTGTTCTGAAGAGTATTTGCAGCCATATAGACAGATTGTGTACTTATACACATATAAAGAAATCAAGTGATTAGCTGCAGATCACACCACAGGTTAGTGACAAAGAAAAGATTAGAATTTTCAGCCCCCGGTTAGCGGCCTGTTGCCCAGCCTACAGTGCGATACTGCTTCCCCAGAAATCAGAAGGCGATAGCTCTGTGTCTGAGCTGTCATATGCCAGACAATCCTGACAATCTACTGTGGTTTCACACCCTAACTGTTTTTATATTACAATGGGCCCTGATGATTACATAGAGAATGGATTTTGTGGTAAAGATATGTTCCAGACCTAGGATAGGATAAGTAGTTCACATCACCCCCATTTGTGGCTTCATGGACTAGCAGGGGAGTTATCAGACTTTATATTATCCTACACATGTTTCTGCTGACTCAGAAATGGATGTAAAATAAAGAATTGCACTCTGGGACAAAGCAGAGTTTTTGAAACTCCCTCAGGGAGCCTTTGTTCCTGAATCAATGATGTTACATGCTCACAAGTATATGCTAACGTATATGTGTACAAAATGTACTGGTTTGGGGTATAGAGTAAGTCAACTAGAAATCACTCTAGGATAATCCCATGTAATTGTTAATGTGATGTTAAAATAGTGCTGATTTCATAATGTTCTTTATTTAACCTGGCTTTCTCATATCATTATGCTTTTTAAAAAAACAAAGCTCTAGTGAAATTTACGGCCATATCTGGCTCCTTTCCCTGTATCTGTGATGCGAATAACACTGTGTTTACATTTACATTTATCTGATCATCCACGAAGTTAGACATTTACTGTTATCTTGAAACACCTGACCACTTTCTCAGAGAGTAAATAGATGATAGCTATTTCTTAAACCCTTCTTACAGAACTATCATAATAATTGTTTCAATCATAATAAGGATAGCTTATGTTTATTGAGTGTTTACCAGGTGCCAAGCACTGTGAGAAGCACTTCACACTCTCCTCAAAATAACCTTATGATTTAGATGTCATTAATCACCACATATCACTAAAAAGAAAATAGAAACCCTATAAGTAGTAGCACCAGCTCACAAACTGAAGCTAACTCCAGAGAACAATGCATTAAATCACTATGCAAAATTTTTAAGAAGTTAAGGCCATGTTATTTAGTGTCTCAGAAACAGATGTAAGGGGAACTGGATTTCTGGACTTAAAATGTTTTAAAATATACTTGAAAGAGTAATTTCAATTTGGGCATGAGCTATGCTCCAACTTGAAGATCTGTGATAGCAAATTCAGCCTGATGAGAGCACAAGTGCAAGGTTCCAGGACAGGACACACTGAGAACCACCACTGAGACCTCTCAGTTGAAAGATAGGATCTTACATCATCCGCTAAAAAGGCCACTGCTGCCCAATAAATAATATCTGAAGAAGTCTATCAGCTGCACATGTCCCAGAACTACATTAAATACAATCTGACTTGTTTGCACACAGCAGTAAAATATAACAAACCAAAGCACACACACCAAAGTTAGGGTCATCAAATTAAAATACACACAGTCCTGAAAGTTTCTGAGTTTATGGTTCTAACTACAACTAGTTTACAAATTACTTTTGAATTTTAGTCACTTGTTGGAAGAGAAAACAAACACGTAAATAACAACCTATAAGATCTAGCCTATGTTAGAATTAATTGTAGCACCTTTAATGAGAAGGTGCATGTGAGAGCGTCTATGCTTGTGCTTACGCACACATGTGTGCATTCATAATCATAAAAACTCATGACTATGTTTTCCCAGATCTAGGACTAGGAAATGCAACTACTCAACTAAGAGCCAAATCTGTGGCACAGATGTGACCCAAAAAGCGAGTAGAATAGTATTAATTCTGTTGTCCTCTTAACATGCAAGACTGTTCATTTTCTGAAAAATAATGTTAAGTCTAAGTTCATAGTTCATAGTCCTTGCTGAGGTTCTCTTAGTACAAACAGCTCCCAAACTCAATTACATAAAATTTTGAACATCCCTGTTTACCTCCAATAAATGCCCTCCCAGGAGTCCATAGGTAACATGCATACGACAATGTTCTGTTTCCTTTTTCTTTTCCAAATAGTTTCATATACATGAGTCCTTTTGTGTTGCTTCTTTAGTGTTAACTCTAGAAATTGTGGATGGATATTGGACCAGCTTATACAATAAACAAATTAAATCTTCTGTGGACTGCATCAAGAATCAGTGGGCTACTGTTCATTCCTAAGGGTAACTGCCAGTATGTTTAGATTGGACAAACTATTGGTCTCTAGCGTTCTGCCATAGCATTCCACTCAGACTCCAGGCAATAAAAAAGAGGAGTTAGTAGAGTCTCCTCTGCCCAATTTCCTGACCCCTCTGGTGTCGGTCTGTAAAGGTATGAATGAATAGGTCTGAGTTCTCACAGGCTCTGCACCATTGCACCATTGCCAAGTTTCCAATCCCTTTTGATACATTTTTATGTCATTGCTTGGTCTCATGCATTAAAGAATTTAGCCACTTCAAACTGTTTCTCCATATAGTTTCTACTAGATTTTTCATATTTTTTTAACAGCAGACATCCTCAAAAACAACTACTAACTGATTTCTCCAAGTGTTTTTACTACATTGAAAGATTTCCCAAGAGATCACAGATTTATTTCACCAAACATACTTCTTGCTATAATCTTCATATTGACTTCACAAAATAGTTGACCATGCATATTAAGAAAGCATGCTAGTAGTACTAAAATCAAAACTCTAAACACTGACCATCACACATCCTTGATTAATATCTAGAGTCAAGCAACAGCACCAAAATAATTATGTAAGACTTCATTCATTCATTAATTTAATCAACAAATATTTCTTAGATTTATATATCACGCAGTACGCAATGTTCTGGAAACAAAAATAAGTTATAGCTTTTACTCTTCTAAAGATATATAGAATAAAAGGTAATGTGCAAATAAACAAATGCAGTGAAGCATTACAGGTTTTATGACTAATCTTCAGGATACAATGAGATTCCAAAGGAGAGAATAATCAGGCCTGTCTTTAAAGGAAGAGGAATGATATTATACAAGTGTAACTGAAAGTGAAAAACAAACACATAGCCACATCTCCTCTACGTAAGAGCAGATTAAGAACTTGACGTGGCCCAATATAAGAAAAAACCATCATTTCAAAATTTTTTGCCAATTCTTCGTTTAAGCAAAAGAGGATGTTAGAGGAAGACAACTCTATTATCTATTCATACTATTAATACAATAGCTTATGGAAGGCAAGACACAGTACAGAATCCTAACAGCAGAAACTGGGAATTGAATATTCTCTGTATGATTACATAAACTGCTGCAAGCAGATAACATTGACTTGAGGAGAATCTTTCTCTGCTCTAATAGGCAATTAAACTGCACTGTCTCTGAGAATTATAATTTGATCAAGGAAACATATATGTGTGTGTGTGTGTGTGTGTGTGTGTGTGTGTGTGTGTGTGTGTGTTCCATCCAAAGTTGTCAGTGGGAAACTAGAAGGATTCAAGAAGAATTGGGTGAGGAGGACATATCTTTATCATACACTAGCAGAAAGGCCCCTGAAGTGTGCCTGGATTGGGACATGGGATTGCCACATATGGTGATGCAGGCTGTATAACACAAAACTCCAGGGCTTGCTTTTCATGATATGACATCTTTAAAGTGATGAAAGAAAACAACTGTCAATCTAGAATTCTACATCCAGTGAAAATATTTTTCAAAAATGAAGGCAAAATAAAGATTGTTGGTACAAACAAAAGCTGAGAGAATTCATCACCAACAGAGCTATACTACAGGAAGTTCTTCAGGCAGAAGGAAAATGATACCAGATGGAAATTTGGATTTACACAAAGGAATAAAGAGCAACAGGAATAGTAAATGTGTAAGTATAAGGAACTTTTTAAAAATCTCTTTAAATAAAAATAACTTTAAAACAATAATAATAGCATTGTGTTATGGGGCTTATATATGAAATTCCAAAAAGAAGGTGAAAATGAACAAATATTTTTATAAGATTCTTGCACTGAGTATGAAGGGGTATAATATTATTTGAAGGTAAACTGTGATAAGTTAAAGATGTGTGCTATGAATCCTACTGTAACTGCCAAAAATATGAAACGAAGAATTATTACCAATAAACCAACAGTAGAGAAAATGAAATCATACAAAATACTCATCCAAAAGACAGCAGAAAAAGAGGAAAAGGGGAACAAGGAGGTATAGGATAAATAGAAAACAAACAGCAAGATGATAGATTTAAACAAAATTATACAACAATCACATTAAATGCAAATGGCCTAAACATTCCAATTAAAAGACAGAGATCATCGGGCTGGATAATGAGGCAAAAGCCAATGATATCTCACTTCAAAAAACCAAAAAAGTCATTTTAAATAAAAGACTCAGAGACTATGCAAACACTAAGCACAAGAAAGCTGAAGTGGTTCTATTAAGATGAGAGAAAGCAAACTTCAGAATGAGAAATATTATCAAGGATAAAGAGAGACATTTAATAATGATGATAAAGGAGTGAAGAGGACATAATAATCATAAATATATAAGTACCTTAAAAACAATATTCAAAAACATATGAAGCAAAAACCAATAGAACTTAAAAGAGGAAACAGATAACCCGTAATTATAGCCAGCGATTTCAACACACCCTCTCCCTATAATTGATAGAACAAGTAGACAAAAAATCAGTAAGGATAAAAATGAAGGAGAGTAAAATATAAAATTCGAGTGTGAGCTCAAGACAGATCATTTGAATGGAACAGTGGTAGGTCTGGCTTTGAGAGGAAAGAAAACATCTGGAATTTTGCAGCTCACAACCTACACTGCCATGTGTAACAGACCTGGTTCCCAGTTTAGGCCACTTCAGGGACTCTCTGCCAGTGAGTGATAAAGATATGTCCTCCTCTCCAGATTGTTCTTGAATCCCTTAGTTTTAGTTTCTCATGGTAACTTTGGGACACACACATACACACACATGCACAATAATTCATAGCAACAGTGCAGTTCCTAACCAGGGAAAGCCACAGTACATACCAATTGATAGCAGCGATTTCCCAAAGTCTGGGTTTTCATTTAGTATAACACCACAGAGGTTTCAGCAAAAAGGCTCAAGGTGGACACTGGATTTCTAATCACTGCTTCATGTAAGGGTAAAAGGCACAGCCACCTCTTCTTGATTTGGAACAGTTTAGAAGAGCCATCTAAACTCCAGGGCTCTTCTTGAGGTCAGCTGTGGCTTCTGTTATAATGGCATCCTGCTTCACAGTGTTGTTCTGAAGAGCACTCCCCAAAAAACGTCCTCATGCAAACCTCCATCTTATAACCTGTTTCTTGGAGAACCAAACCTAAGATACAGGGAAGTGATAGAGATATGAGAGAATTATAGTCTGTTAGAAAGAGCAAACACTTTAACATTTAAGGAGTGAGAAGAATAAAAAGGGACAGAAAATATACTGAAAGGGAAAGGCCACAGAGGTAAAGATGAAACAGTAACAAAGTAAAGGAAATTATAAGGAGACTCTGATATCTGACTGACTGTTCATTAGGCAATTGGATACCAGAAGAGGAGAGGTTAAGGCTGGATTTGGGAGTTTCAGCATAGAGAAGTGATAAGATAACATGCCAAATGAAAGTCAGGAAAAAAAGAATATTAAAAAGAATGCATTGAACTCTAGTTAATGATATGCATGCTGAAGTGCTTAGGATTGAAGTATACTGATGTTTGCAACTGACTTTGAATTAGATGGATTGATGGATGGATAAAAAAAATAGGTAAAGAAAATATAGCAAAATATTAATTATAGATGTTAGGTGTTAGGTATATGTATATTCACTGTATAATTTTTTCAACTATTCTGAATGATTGAAAAATTTTTAATAAAATGTTGTCAGGGAGGAGGATCCATTGAATTTGATATTGGGTAAATTGATGGCCTTTTCCGGAGAAGTTTTAATGCAGTGGGGACATGTGTATAAGAGACAGATTGCAATAGGTTTAAGAATGACCAGGATGCCAAAAAAAAATGGAAGCTAATTGTTGACATTTTTTCTAAGAAGTTTGACTGCTAAGAGAACAGGTAGAAGAGGATGCAGAATTGAGAGAGGGTTTTTTTTGTTTGTTTGTTTGCTTTCTTGTCTTGTTTGTTTTATTTTGTTTTGTTTAAATAAGAGACTTGCATATTTATGTTTTTTTCAGGAAGGAGCCAATAGAGAGGCAAGTTATATACTCTCAAATATACTTTTCTCAGTCTTTCTTAACCCTTAAGTCAGCGCCTTTCCAAATATAATACATTGCCAGTGACATTTATCAGTAGTAAAAAGATCTGATTTAAATAGTATAAAGAATAGCAGTTCTGGGTTTCGCTCTAACAAATCTATAGTTCTGAACAAACACTCCTAAGTGAGGTCTGGCTAGGAAATCAGAACCAATAATGCCCACCTTTTTATTCATAGAATGTTAAGAGAAAAAATACTATTCCTAGGTAGAACTTTATACAAATCTATGAGTCTCTCAGTCTTTTAAGGTTGATTTCAAGCACCAGTTCCACATTATTTAATCATGTGATTTGGAGTAAGATATTCTCTAAGCCCCAGTTTACTTGACTCTTAAGGGGGAGCAATAATAATACCTCCTTCACAAGGTTGTTATAAAGATTAAATGACAGGATGCATGTACAGCCTTAATCAGCTCTGGCACAAATGAAATTCTCAGTAAACAGTGACAATTATATAGAAGTTTCTAAACTCAGAGTTCCCATTGTCTGATATGAAACCAGGAAGGGACTTTGTGAAGCTACGTGTAAACAGCTTCATAGAATACTTGGCACTGGAAAATGAGGTACCAAATTGAAAATTGCAGGTGCCCAGACACTATTCTTTTTCTCAGACATAATTAACTTGGGCTGGGTTGTGGATTCTGCCAAGAAAAATGACTACAAGTTTCTCCCTGTCTGTTCATCCTGAAGGTGTCAACTAAAGCGTACCCTGCTCAGACTAGTTACCTGCCCAGACTAGTACCCAGAGGCTGAGATGAGACACCCTGAAGGCAAAAGTATCCTTCTAACCCTCTTCAGCCTTAGAACTCTAATGTGAATCTTTATTTCGAAGAAGAATTCTCTGAACATCCTGCTCCTCCAAGAATGTTACAGCTGACCAGATTCCTTCAAAGCAGCCTCTACTCCACAGACAGCTTATATGAAGCCCCCAAATCAGACATGCTTTTACAGCCATGAAGTAGCAAGAAAAGACTTTTATTCCCCAAGACTCCCAGAATATGAACTCCAGATGAGATCAAAGGTGGTTCTTTGGGTAGGAATTGCGAATACAAGACTGTCATCTTCAGCATTATGTTGTTCCTGCTCCAGGAGCAATGAAAATCCACATATAAAAACAAATACTCCTATTAAAATAAAAGACCCCCAACGTGTTGCCCTCTTTCTGTTAGCCCACTGATGCCTTTTGCCCTGCAACTTACATGAGTTTTAGGGAAAACAGGATTAAACATGTTAATTTTAATTTGACTATTATGAGGACAACAGATTGCCGTGCAACATTAATTGTGCAGTATTGTCCCTGGTTATTGAGGGGGTTGAAATTGCAACACACACACACACACACACACACACACACCCGGTGATTGGGTGTGGAAAATGCAACACACACACACACACACACACACACACACACACACACACACACACACACACACACACACACGGCTTCACAAAAGCCAGGATTTGATTTTTCCCTTTACAGTGAGAAAAGGGAGAGGAGACTAAGCCTGGGTGGGAGAGAAGTGAAATATAACCTATGGTCCTTGACTTACAACAAAAAAGGCCCACTAATTTGAAAAATACTGAAATCTTCCCCCAATTCCTGGGGATATTTTACACATATTTCTTCTGACTTAGGTCAAGGTATTAGAAAGACTTTCTGAAAGAGTGGAACTGATTAACTCAAGCTCTTACCCAGATTGATTCAGGACAAAGAATAATGATACAAAAGAACAGGTTGTGATGTTGAGTAAGAAGAGAGGGCAAGGTTTACGATTTCATGGTACCAATGAGCTTAAGGCTTTTATTTTCAGCTCAATCCTTGAATTTCTAATTTAGCAGTCACCAGCTTCCTGGTGTTAGCCAAAGAAAATGTTACAAACTTATTAACATGTTTTTCCAATTCTGCAAAATCAGGCAGTCTTTTATCTTTTTGGAGGGGTGAGGAGAGGGGGGTAACTTTTTATTTTCCAAAGTTACAAAAAATTTGAAAGCAAAGTTGCTTTATGAGTTACTATGTCCACGTGTGTATATAATTCTTTATGAACTCCTTAAGAATAAATTGCATACTTCATGCCCTTTTCCTCCTAAGTACTTCTGTGTATACTTCCTAAGAACAAAAGCAATCTCTGACATAACCACAGTATAATAAAATCAGGAAATTTATAAATTATTTTCTAATCCACAGTCAACAATGTAATTTTGCCATTTGTCACAGTGACATTTTTTACACACATTTTTTTTCAGTTCAGAATTCAATCCAAGATCATGCCTTGCATTTAGTTATCATGTCTCATCAGACTTGTCTTTAATTAGGGTATCATCAATATTCATTCTTTTCAACTGAGAATCTGATGTGTCTTAGTGTAAGAACATTTTCCAAATGAGATCTGATTTGCCAAGCCTCTGTGTCTATAGCTAGAATTTGTGCTCGATGGCTGGAGACTCCTGGCAGCTCTCAAGACTCAGAATTATTACCCTCTCTAGTCGCTCACTAAATGAACCTCTCCTTCCTTCATGTCATCCAACAACCATTTGTCTTAATCAGTCATGGTCTGTTATAGTCACAAAAGTGCTGACCCATAAAAAACAATCTGCTCAAAAATCAGATTGTTTTCCCTTCAGTCACCGTAAACACCCTTGCTATGTAAAACAACATGTCTGCTTATCTGGCCAGAAGAGAAAGAAGAAGAAAACAAAGACATGATTACAATTCTAACATTAAAATATTGGGAAATAAAATATTCATTTCTGTATAAAATCAGTTACTTCCAGTTTCCCATAGCCTGGGTATTCCTCACCCTTTTGTGTGTTAAACGGCTTGACAGACAAGTACAATACTTGATTCTTCATAAAGTACTTGGAACTGCACACTTTTCCCTTAAATAAAAATGTATGCATAAGGTTATATTTCCTGAGCTCTTCTCAATGACTAATGAATTCATATCACAGCATTCTAGAAAACAACAAGAAATTATTAGTAGCAATAGTATACATAATATATTATAATTCTATAGGGAAAACATGTTTGGAGATTTTTTTTCTAACCAAAAACCAAATGATATACCATAAGATGATAGAATTTAAGACCCAGCAGAGACCGTAAATCTCAAAGACTCCAATTTCCTCATTTACAAACAATGTCCATGAAACTCAGAAAGGTTAGGTGACTTGCTCAAGGACAACACAGCTAGCTAATAGGAGAGCCAAGAAAAAAAATGCAAATCATCTAACAGACTACATGGGACCCTTGCCACTGTGGGATGCTGCAGAAAACATGTATGGCCTATTAAAGCTGTGCAAAAAACAAATATTTGAAAATATTTGCTGCAGAAAACATGTATGGCCTATTAAAGCTGTGCAAAAAACAAATATTTGAAAATCAAATCTTATTGTGGATGCACTAGAGAATATCATAAATTAAATGGAAAACAGAAATTACTCTTGAATGCAGAGAGGCTAACTTATACAGTGACTTCTCTGATTTATTGTTTATAAAGTTTATGTTTTCAAGTCATACATTTCTTCAAAAGTGAAATTTTAACTTTTTAGAGCAATTTACACTAGGTCCCAGAACACTTAATAATTTAGAAAACCTTAAAAGGAATCCCTGGCAGTCCTCAAATTAACCACTGTTTTACTTCAATGCGGCAGGCCTAGAAATTCTCTATAGGCTTTAAAGAAGCAGAACAATCCTCAAAAGTACACCCAACCCCTAAATATAGGAGTTTAGGAGACAAAATAAAGGGCCAGCTGAGTATTTACCTAAATATTCACTTTCAGGGTCCCCTGTGCCAACCTCTTACTCTGTCTTCTGTAACTAAATATGGCTGCTTTGAGTTTTCTTTGGCGTCCTTGGGTCTCTCATTGTGGTTGAAACTTTGATATCAGAAATGTCAATAAGATCCTCACAAATTTACCTGTGGAATAAAATGAGAGCAAGCAGTGTTCAGACGGGGATAGATACTGGCAAGAATAAAATTTCGTAAGTCCTCACACTAGGTTGTGAAGCCAAGCCAAAAACTATAGTCTTTCAACTCCTCATCTGTTTCTCCAAGTCTCTGTTACAAGTTGTGCTGCTTGGGTTCTGAAGCTAGGCAGACATAAATTCAAGTCCTAGTGCTGCCTCTTGATGACTACGTGATCTTGGAAAATTATTTATCCTCTCTCAGGCTTAGTTTTGTTTTTGTTTGTTTGGTTTTTTTGTTTGTTTGTTTTTTGTTTTTGGTAAAATGGCAATGAAATATCTATCCTATGGAGTTGCAATAAAGAATAAAGTCCCTGCTCTTAAAAACACTTAACAAATACAGCTTCGCTGAACTCCTTAATAGGCTTTTCCTAAGGTTTATCAGAGACCAGATGGAGGAGTAAAAGAGCTTATAAAATATCACATAATAAGTCAAAAATGATAGATGAAATTGTCACTCTTTGCTACATGTATTGTTTGACTCCCCCTTTGTTTGGAAAATGAGACTTTCCATTCTAGAAAATTCTTCTTCAATGATTATGCCATTAGATTTCTGTTTCTGGAGGGAAAATTATGAACTCTCTGTAAAACTAATTCTCATTCCATCAAGCCAGAGCCTTAATGTGGGGTTTGAGAGTTCAATCAAAAATACTAAGATTTAGATCTGGGGTAAGGCTGGAATTGTGCCGTGGGGGGTGGGGGAAGGACTAGCTGCCTATCTCATTAGTATTCTTTACTATGCAAAACGTTTACCGTTCCTAGGGTTCAAAGATCCTGGAAGTAATGTGCACACACTAGGTTTCCCTAAGCACCTTATATTGCCTACAGGGCTCACTGGCAATAAGCCAACTGAAAGAATTTCAAGTTACTACAGAGAGTGGCAAATACTGAGAACCTATTACATAGCTGAATACCCATGATTCAAACTTGTCTTCGCAAAATATGCAAAAGTCAAACCACAAATGAAGAGAAATTTGATGTAATATTATCTGATGCTAGCTGATATTAGTTACTAACCAATAGTATAGAAATACATGCCTTGTCAGGAAAAGCCTCAGTGCCTGATAATCGTCTATGGAAATTTATCTTGACTAAGACGTGTTCTTCCACATACGTATTCCCAGAAGCAATAGGATAAAAAACCTCAGGAATTTTTCTCCTAGGAAAAGATAAAAAAAAAAAGGACTTCTCAGAGGAGAAACTTTCAATTATCTTTGCCCAGACAACAACACAGAGATGTGTCAAATCACATTCCAGCTAAGTTTACTGATTAGACTTTTGAGGATGTTGAGTATTCCCTCTACAGGATGTGGTCTGGTGACTGGATTTTAGGTCAAAGTTCAATTTTATCCATGGTTGTACCAACTAGTCAATGACTTCGGGGAAATCTCTTCAGCATGCCAATCTTCAATTTCACTTTCAATCAGTTGTCATTTCTGACCTGTCGGGTTAGATTCTTCCTGTACTCCCATCTGAGATTCAGGTCCCACTGACCACATCCTCTTTGCCAAGACACTCCTCCTGTGGCTTGCCTCAGCCCAGTTTTATCCCTCCAGCTAAGGTAACACCTAGTTATAAACTAAGTGTCAAACTATTGCTTGTCTGAAGGTGAGATGCCTTTGCTTGTTGGGACACACCTTTTTCAGGTACCCTGAGGCCCAGCAGCCAGGTGGAAGAATCATTGCCACTAAATTCTTGGTGGTCCAGTCACCTAGACTCATGTGTAAGGCATCTTTAGGACAACATACACACCTAGAGAGGGATGAATAGACTGCATTTGCTAAACAATGTCAGAAGGAAGATTTGACTTCTGAGAGAAAGATATTACATAAACACAAGTTATAATATTAATACTGATCTACACCCATCTCTATAGATACCGATTTGCTACATAAAGATCCTCCGGCTGAAAGCCAAAAGACACTGAGTAATATCCTGCTGGGTAATTAATTTTCTATTCAAACTGATGCTATTGACCCAGATGACATGAGAATGCTGAGACATGGTGAGCAGAGAGGAGTGTTTATATCATGCAGGAAAAGCATCAAGAAATGGGCCTTCAGTCAGTGTATATGACTGAAGAGCATGAATAGATAGCAATGAAGTTAGATAGAACTATAACAAGAAGTGAATCCTTCCAGAAAGGCTATTTGTAGAAATGTCTACTACTCTGTTTAACAGACATTTGTTGAGCACCTCATTTGTGCCCAGCACTATACTGAGCAGTAAACGCTGAGATAAAGAAGCCGTGGTGGTCCCTGCCCAGAGTTCATCCTCTTGTACCATGTTGTTTACATTTTGCTGAGTACTTAAATCTCCTGGCTCCCTGTTAAAACTAGAGATCCTCATCCTCACCCCCAAGGCCCACCAGATCAAAGGTCCAAGGACCAGGCCTCAGAATCTTTAAGTTTCACAGGTATCTCTGATGATTCAATGATTAGTCAAGTTTGGGGAAATGCTGATCTAGTGAAACAATTAAACATCTGATGAGTATGAGAACAATTTTCTCTTTGATCATAAATAATAATTTATACAATTTCTCAGCAAAGTGAAGACCACTCAACTCATCTCCCACATACACTGACTGAAGGCCCATTTCAATCTTATACCTTCTTTGGTCTCCAGTGCTTAAAACTGTGCAAAAATCAGAATCAATTAACATTCATTAAATAAATACCAAAATAAATAGAAAGATAGATAGATAGATAGATAGATAGATAGATAGATAGATAGATAAATGATAGGTAAATAGATTAAAAAAAGAAATTTTCCTTCAAATTATACTAATAAAAAAAGTTCATGTCTAGTTCAGAACCCTGATTGCTAAATAACGTACTTTGATGTTTTCTGTAACAAACTTTTTGAATCTTACAAGCATATTCTCTTGGTGGACTTCAATTATTTGGGAGAGGGGGGGAATGTCAGGTATAAATAAAGACATAAATAAATAAAATAAATTCCTGAGTCTTTCCACCGTCATACCTCCCATAAAGAACTTTTACTTAGTGATTTTTTTTTTAGAGATAAAAGATTTTATTTGCCTTTTGAAAGAGACACCTCTCTCTCTAGATAACTAAATAAGAGATACAGTTCTTTCTATCATTTTTGTCCCTTAAGCTCTAAAACTAATTCCTTCCAGAATTATAGATATTTTTGCCAGTAATTAAAAAAATTTTTTTCATAACGACTTATTTCCTTCAAAATATCATATTTATGTTACAAGGAAATTGTAAGGAATGCATCCAAACTTTGTTCAGGGGAAAAATTAATAATCTGGCACAGTTAATGGTACAATGCAAGAAACATACCTTATTACGTGGGACTTGGGGGAAGGGAAGAGATGTTCAAAGTGCATATGAAGTCTTTAGTGATTTTATATTTTAAATCCTTCTGATATTGAAAAAGTAATGTCTTGAGCTCTAGTTTGGTTCAGCTTTTAATTGGTTGACTCCAGGATAAACATATAAGGCAAAAATAAAACCTGAAAGCATTCTATTCTTGCATTTATAGCTGAAGCAATCCATTTGTCATTCCTGAGAAATTGGGTCAGCACCATCACTTCATCTTTCTTGGGGCAATTAAGAAGTGGCCTTTTCAGGAGCCAAGAGAGATAGCTGTCTCATGAGTTTCCTTTTTCTCAAGTCACTTGTTGCTATGATTTTAGAAATAAAAATATGTTTGAGGTCACTTAGTGTTCATGGCAAAACAAGAGCATGTGTCAAAGGAAATGAGTGAGCTGCCCTATAGTGAGCAACAGTTCTACCTAATTGAGAGCCAAGACTCGATGGGAATGAAATTTAACCAACCCTGAGTCAAGTGAGAAGTAGAACTCTCAGGTTCCTTTAAGCATTTTTGCTTGGAGCACCCGCCAACCAAAGAGTTATTTTGCTCATTTGGATCAGCAAGGTTGCTTTCCTACTGATTTCACAATGTTCTTCCTCAGGAACTAAACTTGTTTCTGGATATTGTTCAGAACCAAGTCTCAGTAGACCAGCTAGCTGCCAATGAAGAACCAAAAAGCTTATGTATATTGGAAAAAAAGAAATGAGTATATTTCAATGCCAAATTCTAGTGATGTTCCTTGCTAACCACTGAGGCTCATATTGGTGCCATATCCTAGTTGATAATAAGCTTCAACTGCCTCAACACTTATGTTCCTCAGATGCTTTCATCACTTCTCTTTACGCCCTCTCCTTTGGTGATTTCATCCACACTCACTTCACCTTGGTATATGTAGATGATTTACAATATATGTTCTCTGCTCAAACCATTATTCTATAAAATCAAGTGCCCACTACTGGGCTCTCTCTGCTCAATAAGCCATGGGTTCTCAAATTCTCAACCTCTTATATTTCCATATGTATTAGTTATGTTGCCATGACTCACTATCATGGATTTTGTTCTCTTACTCCTTGCTATAACCACCTTACCAGCCTCACCTGCATACACGTCTACATGCCATCAGTCAAAAGTCCCATAAATTATAACCCTTACATTTCTCTCTCAAATGTATCTCAATCCCTTTGTCTTCACTGCCACTGTTCTCTTCTAGACATTCTTCATCTCTTTCCTGGATGACTGCAATAGCCTCATAGATCTCCATTTTGGCTTTAATCTGACCTGCCATCCTCCTTGAATTGCTACCAGAGTTTTCTTCTTGAAAGGAAAATCTGATCGTGTTATTCTATTCATTAAATGTCTTTAATACATGAAAATGTACCTTACGATTCAATCTCCTACAGCCTTTTCAGACTCGTCTCTTACTACTCACTGCCCTAAATCATATGCTTCAACGATGAGCAAATCCTTATAATCTCAGCAGTTTATACCCTTGCAGTTTCATAACCTTGCCCTTAAACAAGCTTAGATGCCCTTTCTTCTTGATTGTTAGG
>NW_006436284.1:4040698-4060127 GCF_000325575.1 Pteropus alecto
GGAGAATCACCTTCTCTCTGAACACTTCCCATCCTGTCAGATAACATTCCATCCTTAGTACTCCACTAGATTAATCACATTAGAACAGATACTTATTTAATAAAGTCAGCCAACAAAACTTTATTGAGTACCCATTCCCTCCAAGTATGAGATATTGACAATATAATACTGCACATCCTTGGACCACACAGGGAACATTGTTTCCAGTAACTATTGGGGTCTGCTAGTCAAAATCTGTTTGCCTGTTCTTGTGGAGATTGGATAGCTACTATTCCCCAGTGTTCTTAAGCCCTTTCTGACACAGTCCACAGGGGATGGCCAATCCAATACAGTTCTCTTCCAGTGCCCTGCACCACAGCTGGGAAAGACCCTAACCTAAGGAACACAGGACTACTCTGACTCTGTGGAACTGTGACTGACTTACAAATGGATAAGTAGCTTGAGATATGTTAATCATTTGTTGTACAATATGTACCAGAAGGTTTTAAGTACTTACAAAAGGGGAAAAAATACCTCAGGCCACAATCCAACATATTAAAGATTCAAGGCAAAAAAGAAAATTATCAAGTGCCTACTATGTGCCAGGCACTGTCCTAGGTGCTGGAAATACAGTGGTGAGCAAAACAGACATTATATCTGCCTTTGAGAAGTTTAGCTCCCAGTGGGGGAGATAGGTAATAAAAACATCAGTTACAATTTGATGACACTGCCTTGTATTTGTTTATATGTCTGTCTCAATTATCATGTGTTTCTCCCACTAGATTGAAAGTTTCTTGAAGTCAAGATCTATGACTCATGCACTTCTGTATTCCTAAAAGCTCACACTATGCCAGGAGTATAATAAACACTCAAAGATTTGTTTTAGATGAGTGAGTAAAGTAAGCCTAAATATGTGGCAGATTGCTATACTGTAGTCATACTCTTATAGAAAAGATGCACCTCCAACTCTTTTCACTTCCCCTTTTATTTGAATCCAGCATTTACTATAATTTCACTGGCAAGGAGCTCCCAACTTAGCTGGTTTAATGTTTCTACAGTACTATTTATTAGACATTTTTTTTGCTCATTCTGAACTGAAATGTTTCCTTATATCTTCAATGTTGGTTCTATCCCTGGAGAACATGCAGGATGAGTCTAAGCCCTCATTCATATGAAAATGTTCAGATATTGGAAGAAAATTATCATATCCCTTCTCTTCTCCAGTCATAATATCCCTAGTGCTTATGACCATATCTTACAAATGGATTTTACGTTTCTCCTCTGATGTAGACTGAAATAACAATATACTGCATTTTGGTTGTGGCCTCTTTTTTTTTACCTCTCCTTTAAAGAATACAAAATATTTTGAAGGCTCTATTAAGATTTCTTTAAAGCGTGTTATGCATTTGGGGATCATTCAGCAACTGAACTTGGAAGTAGGGGGTGGGGCACACTCTTACAACAAGAAAAAGTACTGTTTAAAGAAAAGGTATGAATTAAGTTGCTACAAATTTGCTCTGAGAAGCTAGGCGGATCAGTGGTTCTGAAAGTAGGCATCAAATATTGGCTGTTACTTTGTACTAAAGAAATATCTCCCAAATACAACCATAAAACTCTTGTGGTCATTGTCTGCATATGAGTTTAGTTTGGTCTTCAGATCATTCCAAGTGACCATAAAATTTAGCATTAATTTGAATGGAAGGATAGAGATGAAACAGTGCATGCAA
Organism: Pteropus alecto; assembly: GCF_000325575.1. Classification (NCBI taxonomy): domain Eukaryota; kingdom Metazoa; phylum Chordata; class Mammalia; order Chiroptera; family Pteropodidae; genus Pteropus; species Pteropus alecto. The sequence continues at coordinate 4,042,405 of NW_006436284.1, forward strand.
ACCTGAAGCTCTTTCAGATGACACTTTAGAAGTAGGGTGAAAATTGAAGTCATCACTCTGAGGAGATGTGAGAAAGGCAGCAAGTGAACTAGAAAACATTTCAAAAGATAATGTGTGACCCACAGCAGACTCTGAAGTGAATAATCTTTTCAAAGTGAGAACAGTAACAAAGATAGACTCATGGTTTTAAGATCCTACCTCTAAAGGTGAGCCTATGGATACCTGAGCATCAGGGCAACTGCAGCAATGCCTTGTGTGGGTTCTACCAAGTCTTAAGCCATCAAATTGCATATGGAGCCACCAAAGGCCCTCTGAAGATGATTTAATATCTGAATATATCATCACAGCACAGTGAATGTGTCAATTTTTTTTCATGCTTTTTTTTTTTAATCTTTGGAATGCCTTGGTTTAGAATGCTCTTCTACTTTATTTTATGTGGATTCAATTCATTCTTCAAGAAACAATCCAAATACAGCCCTTAGGTGCTGAAACTGGGAAGGATTTGATAGTAAGACAGAGGTTTCAATATCTGGAAAAGCCAAAAGCCAGTAGCAAATGTGCCCTACAGGTGCACAGGGTTAAAATTTGGAAAGCCAAAGTTGCCATCAAGTACAAGGGCAAGCATGTGGTCAGAAACTAGAGACAAATCTAAAAAGATTAGAGCAAGGGGTATATAGTAAGCACTGATGAAGAGCAAAGGTAGGAGCTAACCAGTGGACCAAGATGGCCAACACCAAAGAGGGTTGAAAACTCTACATTTATTTTTACTGAGTATAGGCTTCATGATTGACAATATGTAAAGGCATAGTGTCAAAATAAATTCTGTTCTTTATATCTTTACATGTCTGTCTCCCATAGGACAATAAAAATAAACAATAAAGGCAATAAACTCCTTAAGAAGGAGGCTTTTCTTTACATTTCTCTCCATAGTACAAAGGAGAGAAATACCACCTCATTGAGTCCAGTTATGCCACATCACACTGGTCTGTAAATGGGTATCATTCAGTTATAACCTAAAGGGGTCCCTAAAGGTTATCTTTTCTTACTATCTTTTATAATAGAGATGATATGATTGAAATTCCATCTTTGGCCTCAAGCAATTGTCACCTATCCAGTAATTCATTATGCACTACCTGCAAAAGTCTTGTGTTAACTTTTAACTTCCTATGTAATTTCATGTATCTATGTCTCAATTCTCAAATCCAACTGTAGTCTTCTTATGAGTAGTGTTTACATAGGAGTTTATTTTGGTGTATAGTTCAGTCCAAATGACCAGAAATTCTGGCATTGATTTGCATAAGACCTTTTGTTCAAAATATATTTTGGAAGCAGAAATAGAACAAAACATGAAAGATCTTTTTTCAACTGTATGAATTCACCTTAGGAAAGCTTCAAAATTTTTTATGAATTCCACTATTTTTTAAAAAATTGATTGCTTTTATGAATGAGAAAAATGTAAAAAGCTGATGGTTTTCACAGTTGAACGTAGGCCAGAAGTTTTAGACCTGGTAAAATGCTCCAGGAGATTTTCATACACTTTTTCCCAAACTCTAACTGAATTACTGAAAAACTGGTTTTTGAAAATGTCTGTGACAATATGCTAATGCTGATAGTATGATGTGTATGCATGTGTATAACTATCTTAACGTGTTATTATCCTATTAGATCACTTTGACTATTTAATTTCATCAGCGTTATAAATTAATTCTATGAGAAACCTAATCACTCAGTATCCAGTATCTCTTTTGTTCTGCCAAACTTTGAGACAAAGTTACTGTGACTAAAACACTGGTAAACACAAGTTAGTAATTATGGAAGAAAAGGTGTTTTCTTCTTTAAAGAAATACCACTTTACAGAGAAGCATGGCCACCAGTGGTACATTTATGGTCTGCCTTGGGCAGGAAGATGAACTAAATGACCTCATTCCATCATTTCTAGCCCTATGATTGATTTCATCAGCAAAAGGCTTTCAGAGTCATGTGACAGCATAAGTAAGCCAAGACTGCTGGTAATTTCAAAGTCTTTCAACTATTCAGGAGTTTTATCCTCTCTGAGTTATAAGCTTCACTTCAGAGGTGAGTATGATAAAACAAAGAGGCATCCCTTTTGCATCAGCTTGGAAAGCCACATGGGCATGTGCAGTTACACTACAACAGTCACACCCTATAAGTCCTGGTGAGCATTCACATCGTGACTCAGTCCAGGTCCTCGCTTAAAATTCAAGTTCAGGCTCAGGAAACAGCCAAATTTCAACCAATTTAGATTTCTCACCTTTGGCAGTCCTTGACAAGTTTGGTCGACTGCGGTTTTTAACAAAACCCCAAATAGGTAAGTTTCTACTGGATCCCAGTTTCACTGTGTAATCTCCTTTTGTTTATACAAGCTACATATGATGCAATTAAAAAAAAAAAGATAAGAAAAAAAAGAAAACTACATTTTGACTAAAAAGTACTTTGACCTTGTCTACAAAAGATAGGTACTTTCAAATGTAATATACTTATAACCTCCCAACCTCATTCCTTGACTCACTTTGGTTCTGTTTTATACACAGTTAGAAATAAAAATAAAAGGAAAAAAAATCTGGGAGCAAATAATATTATGGAGTTAAGAGTTAGACTCTTAGCATTCCAAAATTTTAAAAAAATGGTTCACAGATATATTTCATATGCTCTTCTGATAGACAGAAGGCCCAGACTAATATTTGTGGAGAAATACATCCTTTTATTTCCTAAGATGGCCCAGCAGGTCACCAGGAAACCCACAAACTATAATATCTCATGAAGTCTTTCTATAACTCTTGGTCATTTAATTTGGCTATATGACAATCAAAAATACTCTGCTCCCTCCCCCTGAAACTTTCTTCCAATAAAATTCATCAGGAAGTTTAAAGCAAAAAATTTAAGTTGTTTCTTTATGCCTATCCAGTCTTTGCAACAAATGGCCAAGAAAATGATGGACAATTAATTCATTTGCTATGAAAATGTTTCCACTTTTGCCATAGAGGCGGTCTAAAGAGGAAATCATTTCACAAGTTTATCTGTTTTGTAAAAAAGATGAGAAATGATGTGGTCTATTTATTGACGAATTTAAAAAAAAAAAGCAAGCCAGAAACCAACATGTACCATACAGTCCTGTGTTGGCAAAATGGACTTGTGCGTGTATAAATTAAAAAATAGACTGTAAGGCTATAAACCACTACCTTAATGCTGATTATCTCTGGATAGTGAGATTATGAATGTTTATGTTTTCTTCCTCTGTATGTAATTGTCTTTTCTGAAATATCTGTGATAGCATGCATGACTGTTTTTTTTCCTGCTTATAAATATAATATTTTTTTAATTTAAGCACATAAACATTTACCTAATAATTATAAAAAAACAATAGAGATATTTTCATTTTTCAAAAGTAAAATGAAAAAATATTAGTCAAAATAAGTCAGAACCAATGAGACAGTTTGTTCCTTTCACTCAATATGAATTTCACCTAGAATTCAGAGTTCGATCTTAAATTAAGGAGTTATACTAAGAACTCGTATGATTTGTTCATTAAAACATTTCTATACAGTTCCTCAGCATCCTGTAGGTGTGGTAAATGAATGAATAAAACATACCAATTTCAGCATCTCTCAGCCTCTAAACATTTGCATTACCTTTCACAATCGAAAAGTACACCATTGATGAAATCTTAAACTATAACTCTATCCCAAAAAAGGAGATGAGTCACAAGTCACTTTTAAGAAATATCATAAGATTTTTTTTCATGTAATGAATGCTGAAAGGGAAATGTTTTACTTGTCCTGACAACTCTAGTTAGCTGCAGCCCAAAAATATGAGTAGGACATTGAGCCAAAAGTTTTTCTAAGGCTAGACAAATACCAGCAGCATTAATGAAGGACTAGAGAGACACCTATTGCAGCATTCTTAGGGTTTACAATGTGATTATTGTTTTGTGAAAAGAGAGATACCTTGAATGCTATCACAATTTTGTTTCCTATGTGCTAGAAAAACTAGGTGAGTGGGGGCACAGAATCCAATGAGGAGAGAGTACAGTGGACAAATGCCTTGTCAAGAAGGCATTTCTGAGATCCTTCTCACTTTTATGAAAATTTTTAATCCCTTGAGTCAGAATTTTGTTTCTGTGTCAGTGAAGATGTACAGGAGCCCTGAGGGGATATTTGGTGATGCTGTCTTCCTGTGGACACCCTGATGAACAATCTGCTCTGCTCATGACGATAAGACTTTAGTCCAAGTATGGTCTTTTAAAATGCAGCAGTAATGCTACAGCATCTCTTCCTACCTTATGAAACATTTCTCCTCTATTTCAAGTTCATTTAATGGCAATTCGTGCTCTATTTAACTATATGGAACCAGCCAGCCTCAAGGTCCAAAATGAGTAATACTCTCTTCTTTTACCAAGATTGGTTAAATATCATTCTTCAATAGCCCCTGCCTTCTGCCCAAACCTGGAGCAGGAAAAGTGAAATAAAAGGAGCCTGACAAGTTCAGCCTATCTCTAAGTGAGGCCGCGGTTCTGAGCTTTTTTCCATTTTGCTGAAAGTATGACCCCTTCTTCTTACACTACTACCCTGGGCAAGACAGGCCAACACAGAGAGAACGAGCCTGACTCTTGCCATAACCTTGGATACTTTGTCCAATACCCAAACAATCTGACTTTTTCCTTCAAACCAGGAAATATAGAGTTCTTGATTGTGTAGAGGGGAAAAACTGATTTCTTGCCAATATTTCCTTTTACCCAGGATTATACCAATGAGAAAGAACAATTAGCAGGCTCTTCCCAGAACGAATAGTGCCCTGACAATGCACAGTATACATGATTTGTGTGTCTAAAAGGAGTTGCTGACAATGGTGGAGAAATCCAGAAAGCATCTGGGAAAATCCCTGACAAAGCATGCCTTCCTTTCAGCCTCTGTGCCAGGTGTCACACACAGGACCAAGCATCATTTTTCATGGCCCAGTACAAACTTGTACCGTGGGACCTAGGCCAAGCATGATTTCTTTGGGCTTACCCAGTTCAAACTTGTAAGATGTGTCCCCTCCACTCTACCTCCAACCAACATACCCACACACATGCACATAAACACATTCATAAGGCATCTCAGCCCATCCCATACATAATCTCATCAATCATAAGGAAGCATTTTATTTTTAATTCTAAAACTGCATTATATGCTGCAGACAGTTTTGTAATGTTTGGATTGTGGGCCCCAACGCTTGTCATATGTAGTTGATGTGTTTGACTTGTTTCCTATTATTAACAGAGTGACAAGGGTTACATTTTTAGAAAGAGTATGCACAGTCAGATGCATTATAAAAATAATAAAGGGGATGTAAAATACAGCATAGGAAATATAGTCAATAATATTGTAATAACTACGGTGTCAGATGGGTACTAGACTTACTGGGGTGATCAGTTCCTAAGGTATATAACTGTCTAATCACTATATCATATACCTGAAACTAATAATAATATCATATGTCAACTGTAATTGGAAAATTAAAAAAAAAAATTAAAAAGAAAGAGCATGCTAGCTTCCATATTTATCCAGAAGTTAAATTCTGGATCAAAGAGTCTTTGAGCCTGAATCACTGGAACAAAAAATAGGGAGGATGAAGAATTATTATTTTTTAAGTACTATAAAAATTTTTAGTACAGTTTACTTGCACTAAAACTGATATCATCTGAGTCTATTTTAATAATCATAGTTAAACCACTAAAGTAATTATATGGTTTATCTGACAGCAGCATTTTTCTTGTCTGTTCTACATTGTCTGAATTTTAAAAAACTAGAAAATTGAAACCTTTTGCTTTTTTTGGAATCTGTTGATGTCTTCCCGTTTTAGGCTATTATATGGGCCTCATTCAGTGGACTACACTATGTTTGCTGCCCAGACCTCCTCAGAACTGAGGCACTTATCCCTCAGTTTCTGTGAGTGCTAGCTGCTGGGGCTTAAAACTAAGTGCTTCTCTAGGAACTGTCTCTAGTAAAGGAGAATAACCCCCTCCCTGGGTGCCTGTATCCAATGCCTGATCACTGTGACAGTAGAAGAGCCCCGACCCATTGCCTCAACTGATACCACTCTGAAGTACCATCCCAGGTCTAGAACTCCCACTACCATTGGAAGCTCCTGTAGTAACTGCATTATAATGCAACTTCTCTCTCTGATTTTCTGCTTCCCACAGTTGTCACAGACATTTTTAAGATCATACGAGAGTGCACCTACAAGCAAATCTCCATCTCAGAGTGTTCCCACCAGAAAACCAAACCTAAGACAGTTCCCAGATGCTCTACTGGGAAACAGACTCTGAAATGAGATTTTGGAGCTGGATCCCTCACCAACTAAAGACTAGCGGTAGGTGTACTGATTGCTGTTAGCATACAATGCAGTTGTGATATACTTCACAGTGGTGAAAGAACTACCTATGTAATTTGCAGGACCCAGTGCAAAATTAAAATGTGGGGCCCGTTTTTCAAAAGAAAGAAAAGAAAAGAAAAGAAAAGAAGACTAAAGTGCTGCCTGCCAAATGTTCTAAAACAAAAAGATTTTTCCTTTCTTCTGCAGCCTCTCACTTTGCATGGAGTTTTTATACGCTATCTACTATTGCCAATGAAAACTTTAAATTATTAGTCTACCACTCATCTTTATATTGTGTAATATTAGTTCTAAATGCAAATATAAGATTATTTAACTTAAATGTAGAATCACTAAAATGACACAATTCACGTTTCCTAGCTTATGCACGCATATGTATTTTGTTCTTAGCAGAACAACAGAAACACTGCACATAAACAACTCAACTGTTTTCATTTCACTTCTTGATACACGCGCATTCTACCAACACTATCTTTGGCTTCTCAATGAGTTAAGAAAGGACTGGAAAGAAATAAAATTGTGTCTTACCTTTCTCTTTTCTTCTGTCATTCCAGTCTCCACCCCTTACTCAGCTGTAAATGTAAAATGTTTATCTTTTATTTGCTTTGCATCTTCCTGAATTCCCACATACACTGGGAGGATTCTGTATTCATGGAGCATGGCAAACGCTTTGTGCTAATGAAATGGCAAAGAATGGTGGACATACATATTGCGCCCATCTCTACTGCTTATACACATATTCCATTTCCCATTAGACTTCACTTATGAAACACAGTGCAATGATAAAATTATAAAGAATTTGAAGATGGTGATGGCACAGCATTAAACAGAGCATAGGACCCCTGTAAGCACAGGGCTGGCTGTGTGCCACTCCACAGGCTGCAAACCCATGAAGCCAGCCCTGAGTGTAAACTGGGTCAGGATACTGAGAGAAGTAAACGCACTGTCAGACACAATATCTCAGGCATGTGAGAGGTTCATGAAAAAGAATAATTATAAGGACTTTGAAAATGGATTGCTGGAGCATGGGTGTGGACCACTGATGCACTGGAGAAAGACAGTGGAAAACTGAGTGTGATGAATCACCAATATAGGTGAAACCGGAAAGACAGAGGCATTTTGGCATATAAAGAGATTCTCATCTCTTGTAGCCAAAGGGCAGGTAAGATTAAGAATCAAACCCAGTACTTAACGACTGCAGTTGCACAGCTCCAAAGAATTCTCAAGCTAGGCAGGTCTGCTTTACCAAGGTCAAGGTCCTGTTTGGGAAACAGTGGAACCCTGAAAGTTGGCATGAGAATATCTGAGTTGATTCAGTCAAAATCTTAAATTCCAAGATTTACCTGAACTAAGGGTCAGCCAGCTTTTTTCTATAGAGGACCAGATAGTAAATATTTGGCAGGAAAAAAAAAATAATAATAATCCAGTTCCTTGATGACATGCTTGAATACTGACACTGGAATGACCTCTTGCTAAGTCTTAAAACTCAGCCCATGTTTGGCTAGCCATTGTAGTTCAGCTATAGGTTATATGTGGCCAAACTCTTAGCCAATAAACTCTGTAAAGAGTAATCCAAGACATCTACCATACTTATTCTTTTTAGTCTGTTTATCTTCCAGGAACCACACCATGAATTTCATTGGCCTTTCTTGAAGGGACATCAGTTGTATATATTTTTATGCCACTTCTCTCCATGCATGAGGAACCCTGAAATTTCGTGTTGAGAAAACATTTCAAAACAGAAGCCTAAATACTCTGAAATTACAAGCAACAAGATGAGAAACTTAATCTGTTTCAGGTTCGCAGGTACTTCACAGGTAATTCATAACTTTTCATAAACATTCTCAACCTAGATTGACAATTTAAATTTCACTTTGTTCCTCACGGTGAAAAGGTTGTGGGGGGCGGGGAGCAGAATTCTTACTCTCTCTAACGCTCTCCCCTCTAAACAAATTTCTGAACCCTGAAAAAATATCATTTCTCCCTCTGAGTCTAGATGATTACATTGAAACTGAATTTATGACGTCAGAAATCAGGTCTTTAACAGCACCTCACAAAGAAATATTCTATTGTAGGATCTACTTTCATCATTTTTCTCACTGTAATTAACCCCCAACAATAATCACAGTAACAAGAAAAAGGAAAAAATCAATCCTGTCGAAAGTAGCACTATGGAGAGAAAGAGAAACTTAAGGAGCTCAGGAAGAGATATCTAATTTGATAACTGAAAAGCCCCACCGCAGTTTCTAATCTCATCAGAAAAGATTTGCTTTCCCAAGACTGTACTTCAGTTTCTCTTTCTGTAAAATGGAGATCATACCATGCTTTATAACCATGCTTTGATAGCTTAAAGACAAAAAACTTAATCAATGTTAAAGAGCATTAAATCTCAAAAGGTATATGCACACACACACAGTAATAATATCACTGGCCTTTACACAGAAGACATCAGTAGAGGGCAGAGTACCATTTCTACTTATTTTTTTATGAAATATTAAAGGCAGTTGCATAAAATGGCTGTTAGAAGGGAGTGAGATTTCCTATTGTGCTTTGAATCAGCTGTGAAACATTTCAAGGATTTAAAAAAATATTCAAGGGAAGCTATGGTTCTGGAAACAGCATAGGACAATGGAGGGAAGCAAGAAAGGAAAACTTCCAATGCCCTAGAGTCTGGAAAAACATCTTGACTCTATTTTAGATACACCTGAATCTTCTGGGGCAACAAATGGGAAATCGCAGCTCTACCAACAAGCGCAAACTTGATATTTTAGAGGCTTGCTTTTTTCTTCTTCTTACAACTCAGACAGGTTTTTTTAAGTCTTAGCAGAATGGCTAGACTAGGTAATCCACATAAGCAGCTGCTGCAATGTGATCTTTTTCTAACATTTTAATGTAGAGCTGTGAACTCTTCTGGCTTTGGGCTATGTTGGTAATATTTGGAGTAAATTTTCTTGATTTAAAGGTTTGCTGTCGGGATTCTCTGTCTAATCTACCTCAGATGGAGGGTCTGCACTGAACAGTCACCCAAGATATCAAACAACACTGGAAACGCAAAGTGGCAGATGAATAAATGAGCTTTAAATACCAATCTTATGCACTTTAAAGAAAAACCCTTGTTTATTTCTTTATTTTTAATTTCCTTAAGTGTAATAGCATTGTATTTGCTAGATCTCAGGATATTTATTTATTCATGTCCTGCTCAGTAGTCTCTTGGGAGGTAGTCATCGGTGTGCTATAGAAGTTAAATTCTCAAGCTCTGACATTCAAGTACCTGGATTCCCACAATTCTGCCACTTATTAGCTGCATGAGCTTGAGCAAATCGCCTCGTCTCTACACTTCAATACCATCGTGTGTAAAACGTGGATATAATTGCGTTTAACTGATAGACTTGATACCTGGATTAAAAGATAAAATACATAGAAAGTGTTTAATATGAGACACATGATAGTCACTCATTAAATGTTTATCTCAGGTCCTAACATCAAAATAATGTTAATACCATTCTTAGAGACCAACTGTATTATATGTTGCACTTATCATCATTTTGACAGTTGGAAGATAGGAAAAGAATTTGACCTGAGACTTTTAATACATACCTTTTTAAGATAATATAATAGAATTTTGGCCATTTTGCTAATGTGCCTCAAGATCACATAAAGGACCAAGGTTCTTTAATAAGGAGTGGGGTCTCCCAAGAAGTAGTGATAAATTTCCCCTAATTATAGGTAGAGCAAGGTTGAATGTCATCCCAGACTGATATCTATGGACATGTGCCCCTAAATGAGAACTCTGGGTACGGGAACAACTCTTGAATAATATACTTATTGTAGAGTTCTTGTTGCTTTTCTCTTTGACTGGGGGCTGGTTGGGGATTTGTCGGGTATCTGAAGACAGAGCGAGGGGAGGGGCAGAATCCCTGCCTGAAATAGTAGGAGACACTAGTTACTGACAAGCAGGCCAAGTATACAGGAACTCACACACAAAAACATTGTGAACATTTTTTTTTAATCAACAACTACCCAAGATTTATATGGCTTAAGGCAGACTGGGCTGAGAGTATTATGAAACCCTTGTATTGGGTCACATTGATTAGCAGGGGACAGAGTTGAGTTTTATAATGTATGCTCTGCTGTGCCACCCAGATCTCCCCCTCAAAATTCATTCGTTCTTCTAGGTGAAGGGAGTGTTGGCTGTCAATGGCTTGGAGCTATTGTTCCTCTCTGAGAATGTACTGGGCCGAAGGAAGCTGCCTTACCCAAGGTTATACCCTGTCCTTGGACAGCCCATATCCAATGCTTATCAAAGCAAGGCCCCTTCTGTCAAGGGCACTCCCAGCTCCAGCTCTGCTTGGATTTGCTGAAGCCTTTGCTGCCATTGTGCTGCAGTTTGTCTCCTCCCTCTTACCAATCCTTCTTTCTTCACTCCTTTACAGATAGTAGATAGTGTTCCTGAGATCACCACTAATAAATCTCCTGCATGCATATCTCTATCTCAAAATCTGTTTTCAGGGAGCCCACTTTTATACAAATTCCCACTAATCCTTATCACCCAAGGCTCCACCCCAATCCCCTGGGTCAGTTCTTTGCAGGCTAACACCGTTCCCTCCCATCCAAAGACCTGGAAATGAAGCCTATTTCAACCTTCTTGATTGCCAAAACATACTTTACCTCCCAGTAAAGATTCTTCCAACAAGATGTGTAGCTTCTTCCCCCATGCCAACAATAGGAAGAATTTTCCAACATTTGAATCAGTTCCAGGAGAAAGCCTGTTAAGCTTCTCTGTTCGAAGCATCCTGTGCACACTTAAAAACTCCACATCTGCCCTGCCAGCTTTCTACACAAGGTGGACATACCCACACACCCAGGACTCAGTAGAAGAAAGAGGCACCCTGAGGTTGTCTGAAGCCATCTTTCTTGAGCCTCATCCATAGTTCTTGTCCCACCTATCACTCTTATCATCAACTGGGGATGGCCTCTGGCCCCTGGGTTTGCTCTTGAGATAAAGATCTCCCAGGTAAGCTTGGTTTGGCTTATCTTCTTACTTCAAAAACTACAAATTGCCTTTCAGAAGAATGCTGTCCTCCACCAATCTTTGGTAAACCAATCCAAACTCAATCACTTTGCTGACATCTTAAAAAGCCTAATTTGGACACAATCTTGAAACAGGTATCATAGACTTTATCCTACTTAATTTTGCATGTAATCCTTGTTACAACCTTACTAGGTCAGCACAACTGCACTTGGAAGCTGTGGAAACTTGGCTCAGAGGTAGAAAGAGACTTGCCCCAAATCATATAGTGCTTCAGTGGCAAAAAATGGGCCTGTCTGTGGATCCAGTGCCTGTGTTCTCTTCACTTTGCCACCATTTTTCCCATATCAGGCTGCCTCCAAACTCAGGGCCAAAGATGGGGAAGGCGCCTTCTAGATATTTGATTTAGTAGGTGTGCAATAAATATTTGCTGACTGGAGATATATCTTGGAAGTTAGAGGTCAGAGTCTAGGCTCCTATCTATTCATGTCTAAGCTTAGTCAATTTATTTAACTTTCTCAATCTTATTTTATTTATTTTTTAATTCCATCTGAAAATATTGGGTCCTAACCCCTGCCCTACACATAATAGACACTATATCAATTAGGATGCTTTGGGCTGCAAGTAAAATAATCAACCATCTGTAAGAAATTAATAAAGACATCTATTTCTTTCACATAATAAGAGTCATGGAAATGGCATTTCCAGGTGAATTCAGTGGCTCAGCCAGGATCTTCTTCCAACCCCACATTTCCACTATTTTCAGTGAATTAGCCTTTTGTTCTTAGGCTTGGCACTCTTGTTCATAATATGACTGCCTGAGCTCCAGATATAATACAAACTAAGAAAAGTAAGGAAGAGGAAAGAGGCTTCTTCTTTAAGAACTCTCTTGGAAACCCCAAGCAGACTTCATCTTACATGTAGTTAGCCAGAACTCAGTCACATGGCACTCTAAACGAATCACTGGCAAAGAAATGGGATTGTCAGGAAGGGCTTAAGCCTCACATAAGATGTCTTATTAACTCCTTCAGACTGAAGGAGATGGCAAGTTTGGGAGTCAAACCTTGGCTCATATAACTCCAAAGCTGTACTAGTTATTGTTTGCTCAGAAGTTAGAGAGAGTCACTTCAGAAATCGTTTTTGAGTAATTACAAGAAAATGTTAAGTTAAAGTTTGGGTGAAGACACTAAAATCCAAAAATATATATATATATTGTATTTCAAAGAAAGTATGAGACCACATAAAGAATTTACAAAGAAGTCATCAATAAACAGGTTACTGACTCTTACACACCTTATCTACACTGATGGTACAAAAGGATGGGGACATCGGAAAGTAGGGGGATGTTTATAAGGAGGATTTCTTTAGAATGAGCTGTTCTGTGTATCCTTCTGCCCTGTTTTGTCTGCCTGCAAGCCAAGGAGGAGGGATTTTTTCAGTGGAACCACTCAGAGAACTTGATTTATGTCTTCTAAAGTTACAGGGACACAGTAAACTGGTATTTGACATAAATCTGGAAAACTCTGAAAAGTTGGTATGGTAGATTGCAAAGTATGACCACAAATTCTTCTTATAAGAATATTTAAGTTCTTTTGCATTGTGATTTTTGTCACTTCCTCTGTCAAGACATGGAATCTACTTCCTTATCCCTTGAATCTGGGCTGGTCTTTGGACTTGCTTTGACCAATAAAGTATGACAACAGTGACATTATGTGACTAAAACATTTAAGCTTTAAGAGGCCTTGCAACTTCTACTGTTGTCTCTTGGGACAGCAGTCTCAGTGCACTGAGACTGCTAAGTGGGAGGATGACAGACACTGGGGTGGGGAGAGAAAGAGAGGCACCCCAAGAAATGGCCAGCACCATTAGCCATATGAATAAGGCCCTCTTGAGTGTTCCAGCCTAGCCGACCCTTCAGTGAATGCAGCTCATGAGTAAGCCCAAGGAGAGGAACTACCCAATCAACTCAAAGAACCATTAGAAATAATAAATCATTGCTATTTTAAGCTATTGTGTGAGTTGTTTGTTGCACAACAGTAGATAGTTAAAATACCAACAGGCTAGTCTAAGGCAAGGAGAGAGGTTGTAGCTGTCCTGTAATCTGCCTGCAATCTAGGATTTGTTGAGGAAAAAGAGGCACATGTGTTGACACAAAAGGAAGGAGATGTGATTATAACTGAAGTCGTTTAAAAATACTGCTCCAGATAAGCAAATCTGTGTGGAGTGAGCTAACAAAGCAAAAAGTTAGAAAAATAAAAGATGGAGGGAGGGGGAAAAGGAGGGAGGAAAAATAAGAAAGAAGGAAGAAAGCCATGGGCTAAGGAAGGATAGGCCAACTTGAGAAAAATGTACCACTCATCTCACAAGACACGCAATCATATGTGCCAGTGGCAGTTTCTGAAGAACTGACTAAAGCATTCTAAGTTCAAGATGTCAAACCATCCTCAAATTGTACCAGTCAAGTAAGAACTTTTCTATCCCCGTTACCCCTCCAGTGTCGCCTAGTTCAATCCTGGCAGGATAAGAAATAGCGTTATCAATCTAGGAGAGGAGGAGAAATGCCAGATGAGGGGAAAGAGGAGAAAGGCCACTGTGAGCAGACAGACCAAAGCAAAGTCTAGCTAGGGAGAAGGGAAGATTTAATTTTAAATCAAGTTCAAAGTTTTAATTATTAGATGAAACTAGACACTGTAAATGATTCCACTGAGACTGCATTTTTTTTTTACTTTAAAGGACCAAAATGTCATGGAACTATACAAGTGTTCATCTAGGGCAGGGAAGGAATTTTCCCTAATTAAAAACTTTTAAAGGGCCAGAGGGAAACGAAAGACTGCTATTGGTTTTGCCTCATCCCTATTCAGACTCCTGCTTCCGGGGACCTTACACTAAGGGACTTAAGAAGGGCCATCTGTTGAGTAAGTGAATGTGGTTGTAGACTGCATTAGCAATGTGATGGTTGCTGGGGAGGTTTCTGCTCCCCATAAATAACTCCTTTGTTAGAGTGGATGAAAGTCCACATTCTAGAGCAGTCATTTGTAGGCTCACCTTACTATCCTCAGCAGTCCTATTTTTAAAATACACAAGCTAGGATGAGCAACAAATCAGGTCATGGACGCATTAGTGTAAATTCATTTTAAAATACGTTCCAGGGGACTGAAATAACAACCAGGGGTGCTGCAGGCAGGAGGAAAACATGCCGGAGTAGACAACTGAAGACAAAGCCCACAGCAGTTCTGCCTGGAGTACACGCTACACTTTAGGCCACTGGTTCTCAACTTTTCATAAGAATTACCTTGGGAGCTTGAAAAAATGCAGATATGAGAGCTCACGCTCTAGAATTCTACTTTATCAGTTTGTTCTGGAGCCCAGGAATCTGAATTTCAACAAGCATTCAAGGTGATTTTATGGCAGTGGGTTCACAAACTACATTTTGGAGATACTACCTCAATATAAATGGGTAGGAGCAGAAGACCAAAGCTGGTCACAAAATTCTGATATAAATTTCTCCACAAAATATATTCTTGCAATGAATGAGGTAATATGGGGAAATTTTCAATGTTCTTAGAAAGAAACAGGTTGTCTATCATGCTTCCTCAGTGCTAAGTTGATTGTTACACCAACCACCAATTTGGATGAAAATTGGAGAAAAAAATTAAAAAACTAACCCATTGGAAGCACACATCTATTATTAGAATTTTGAATATGCAAAAAACTAAGTATGAGAAAGACATTTATCAGACTGAACTTCATTTAAAAATAAAAGATTTCTTATTGTCCCAAAATTCTAAAGTGAAAATGCCATTTTGTTAGCATAACCCATGAACCTCATTTTCAAGCTATTTTATCCTTTCACGTAGTTAACTGGCACTGAGTGAGTACTTATAGAGAACAACATATTATTTTCCTAGAAATGAGAAGAGTTTCTAGAAATTGTCCAGGCCTCTCCTTACACTAATGCAAGCTTCAGGTAAATCATTCCAGGAGGACAAATATAGCCAGCCTGTTCTTATAAGCTTTTGGGTTCGTAAAAGCTTTCCAAAACTTCCCATGGAATAATACTCATTACAAAGACTCTGGATGATATAGGTTCTAATACACAGGGCTCCTGGACAATATAATTAAAAACCAGGAAGAAGTAAACAGGCATCATAGAGGGCCACATGCTACTTGCCATCATTCCCCAGAATTCCATCAACCTGGCAAGATGCACCAACTCTGGTCAACAACTAAGAAGCACCTCTAATTTCCATATGCAGAGACAGCTACAATTTAGCGGGAGCTACAGGAATTTTCTAAAACTTAAACACATTTTACCATACATCTTACAGAATGTTTTCAGAAAACTGAAAACCGAGGCTTTTATAACAGATTGATTCACATCTCAGAAAGTGGAAAAGAAAGGAAGTCATTTTGTCAACTAGTACAAGAAGAAAAAACAGCAGATAAATCTCTCTAGGCAGAGAAATTGTTGGTCCTATGAATTTAAATTCATAGACTAAAAATCTGTCAGCCTTTTCCAGATTCTTTCACAGCATCATGCTACTCCAACGTTTAAGCACTAATTGATTCATTTTATGTTTCATTGGATTTAAAGTCATTTTAGTCACTATTTTTAACTGTTTTCTCATTTATTTTCCTTCTCCCGCCATTTGCTTCAAGCCCCACATTAAATTATACATTCTCTCACATGTCTCATTATCTTACATTTTTTCTGTCATTCTGCAGCTGCTCTCCTACGTTCCTGCCTCAACTTTGTTTAGTGCCAAAGAGCTGTTTTTTCTAACACTTCAAAAACACATGGCATTTTTTATGGGCACAAGTATCTTCACTTCTGTCAAATAAAAAATTGATTCATAAGGAAAACATTTTAAGTATGTAGGTGTTTTAAAAAGAAGTGATAACTAATTTTTAAAAACTAAGTATGTCTGAGGAGAGAATAAAACTATCGCATAAAAAATGAACATAAATATCTTTGCTTTTAAGAGTATTTGAATAAGCATAGATTCCTCCAGTTACTTTTTTGTTAGTTTGTTTTTATCTTTTCCTGGATTACTTTTTAGAGTGTTCTCATTTATAAGATTCTAGACACCACGCATAAAGAGCAGACAACTTTTGCCCTAAGGCTGTCTCTACCTTGTGTGAAAAATGTTATACTAACTTAAGAGGGAATCAAAGTTCTACATTGAAGCAGATATTTTTGGTGCCTTTCCCATATCTCCTGAAACTTTGCTAGCAATCAGATTTCAGAATTAGAATTGGTTTGCTTTGACAATGACACCAGCCTCACTGGTGAGTCCTGGAAAGAGGGTGTCTGCTTTCTAAGTCTTAAGTACTATCCTTCTCCCCATGTACATTTAATGTTGATGGTAGCAGCTATATCACAAATTTCGCTACTTTTACAATGCACGGCAAAATGGAGCAGAGTGGTGCTCCACCCAGGTCTCCTCAGATCTCTTTCCACCATTTTTGTACATGAACCCTTTGGGTATGCTTTCACTTTCAACAGCCAGCACCCACCAGAGTCCCTTTGAATGCATCCCCAGGAGAAATTAGAAGTTCGGGGAACTGGGAAAAAAAGGGAACAGGGAAAATTAGGTGCCCTTACCAAGTAATGGGGAAACCCAGCTCCCCTGTCTCCTGTCATAACTACTCTGGGCACAACTAATACCCTAGAACTTCCTTGCATATAAAGCTGACGGACATTATGTAGGACTTTACCTGAGGTGGATCTCTGCTTATTCTCATCCTGCCTTCCATTCATTTACTGGTCTTCTCTGTGACACTTCCTTTAAAAATCATTGGCATAGAAATCTCTGTCTCAGGGTCTGCTTCTTGGAAACTCAAATTAAAACATCTGCTGAGACCCTTAAAATAAAAGTTTACAAGTGGCAAAGATTTAAATCATTGAATCACAGAATTATAATATATCCAAACTGAGAGAGTCCCCTAGTTTTGTGTCACAGAGGTGATTAACTTGCGCAAGTTATCCGGGCTACAATACAACAGGTAAGTCCAAGAACCCAGTCCTTCCAGCTAAACGATTGTTTTACCATTAGTGCTTGTTTTCTGAGCCTCCCATCATGATGACTGACTATATATACAGTTAGAGTTAAAACCAGTTAATTCTATATTAAAATTTTTATTTCCAATATATCTCAGGGAAAGGCATAGATGTAAACTAAGTTCCAAATTAAATCTCAGGGTGCCTTCTTTCCTGTCTTTCTTTCTCTCTCTCTGTCTCTCTCTCTCTCTCTCCTCCCCTCTCCCCACCGCCCCCACCCTCTTCCCTCTTCTCTCTTCT
>NW_006436284.1:4060138-4068801 GCF_000325575.1 Pteropus alecto
AAGCTATTTTTATTGAATTGACAAGTGATTAAGAGTTGGCTGTGGCGCCGCCCTTGTCTGGGTTCAAGTGCTCCTGGTCCCCTGCAGAGGTAAATCAGTAGTGCACGATTATTTCAATGATTAGGAGAGGAAGAGGAAAAGCCACGCAAGATCTTCTCTCCCTTCCTTCCTTCTCTTTTTTCTCTATCACGTACATAACAAATAATACCAGTAAGGGAAGAATTTTGAATTGATTGAGAACACACACACCCACAGAGAAGTTTATTTACTTGCTGCCTCAGCACAAATGTCAATCAAAAAGAGCAATGCAGTCTCTTTTCCAGCATCAAACTTCCCTCTTTTCCAAGAGATCCCAAAGGATACAAGCCAACATTTCCCTCATGCCTTCATAGTCAAAAGGAGAAGTGAGTACATACATATGAATGAGCCCGACTAGAATTACTTGTAAATAATGAAAGAAAACGCAACACTTACCTCCTCATCACATCTTCCCAGAGCACATGCCAAAAAGGCATATACTTTTTAAGCATAATGTGAAGGGCACTGAAATTCTGCCTGGATCAACCTAATGCCCCTACCCAAAGATCTGCCAACTGTCTGAACTTCTCAATATTACAGTCACTCTTTTGGGCAAAGCACACTCTTCAAGGAGGCTCTGTAAAATATATAAATGAATTTCCTTGGAATGACAACAAATTAACTCATTATCAGCTTTTAATCCATTAGCAAGGATTCATTCCTCAGAGCAGGGCTCTAAAGACATAAAGACAAACAAGTTTTGAAGGATATAAGATTAGGAAAGCCCATCCAGATAAACTGTAGGACCTCTGAGGCTTCACAGCCAGAGTAAATACTAATTGGGTTGTGGGCTCCAGGAGGATGCACTAAGGACACTAGGCACCTAAGAAGATGTGGAGAAAGGCTACCTGGGTTCAAATCTGCCACGTGCATGTTGTGTGACTTTGGGCAAAAGAGCTTAACTCCTTTAAATCTCCCAATCTCCTCATCTGTAGAATGGAAAAAATCATGGCATCTACACTACAGAGTAGTCAGTGCAGTTATGCATAGGGTAGCCTTAGGCTCATGCTTGGCATACAGTAAGCCTTCAAAACGTGTGAGCTATGTTTATTGCTGTTGATATTATTATTCTAATTACTTGGGAATAAAATGATGAAAGAGAAGATTATGAAAATGCTTTTAGAACAAATTTCAATTACCACAATTTTAAGTCTGTCCAGCACTATTTACCACAAAAAAAAGGAAGAAACATACAAAATAATATAACAGAAATAACTAAACATACTAGCATACCAAAATACCCAATCACATCATCAGAACAAAGCATTATAATCTTGTTTCTTCTCTCTTCCCCTTTCCCTTTCCTTTTTTCTATCTCCCTGTTTTGTTTTACTTTATTATTAAAATGTCCTTTTGTTTGGCTTTGAAATGTAAGTGATATGTATAAGATAGAGATTTAAGACTAGCTACTAAATAGTTGGCTTTTCTATCTGCTTTTAAAATCATATTTATTCATTCATGGATTTGACAAATAATATGTGAGTCCTCTGTGCCAGGACCAGTGCTAAACAGGGCAGATGACTATCCATACATGCAGAGGGCACATTCTAGCTTACAGCTGCTCTGGAGTACACCTCTCAAGCTCTCTCCTTTCTTCCCAAAGGACACCTGGTGGATTTTACAAGAGATAAAATATCCCCTCTTGGAAGGAATGTTTTATAGTTTGACCTGGAGCATGTCAAGTGATAGGCATGCTTGCTCCTGGTTGGAATTCCTAAGCTGGACCAGGCTCCTGGGAGGCTTATTAAATTTTCAAAAATTCTAAGTTTCATTCTTCCTCAATTATGCCTCTGGGTTTAAGAGGTATTAACAGAGTAGCTTTTGGAAGTCAAACAAGGGAATTCTGAAATATAGATAGAAGTCAGGCCAAAGAGGAAGACATGAGAATACTAATCTCTGAAGCCTGTAAAAGAAGCCTGTTGAATATTAATTATCTTCACTAGAGTGTTTGTAATTGTTGATCTTGTATGGAATCTAATAGTTCCAATGAAAAATGTGTTAGGCCTTGAGTCCAAGGATATCATCATTATAAGTACATAAGTGCCTAGGACAATATAAATCTCTCTACGGTGCTGCTGCTGTGGCCTTTGATCCTTGATGTATTACTTACTTATTTATTGACTTATAAAAATGAGCTGTCGAGCTTCTCCTAGGAAGTCCAAGAGCACATGAACAAAATGTAGGAAATATACAACCACAGAAAATAAAACACGAAGTATAAACCAGAACCCCTAATGTCCAGGGCACTCTGCCTAGGTGAGTAGGATAAATCAACAATATACTTTCTAGACACACCCCAAATGTCAACAAACAAAAACTCTATAAAACCCAAAGAAGGAAGTTATATAATAAGGGCTTATATGAGACATGATATACACTGGCAAAACCCTGATCTAAACATAATGAATTTATTTACATTTGGCCCTTCCTCAGAAACAGGCCTGAGACTCTCACCAGAAAGTATGAAGAGTATGATATCTTAAACACCAGCAGGGCCAGAGGTCGCGTACTTGGCTTTCAGCTTTTAGTATTATTTTAAGCCAATTAAAATAATTTGGTTCCACAGTGGAAAGATTCCATTAAATAATAGCTTTGTTCACTATGAGTGTGGGTTGTACAGTTCTTTATTGAGAAAGATAGAAGTGGAGAAACATAAAGGATAGAGATTTAATTCAGGGCGAAGACAGAGAGACTTGTCTGAAATCACCTCTGCTCAATGAACACAGAGAAGAAATCTGGTGAATTGTATCTGTACCATCAGCTATTTCAATTAGCACAGGTCAAAACATGAACATTTATTGTTATTAATTTTTCTCTATGACCTAAGATTGTAGAACACTGAACTTCTATTCTTAATATTGTCTAATCTTCAATCAGTATTTAACCACTCAGTGTCAAAAAGAATACACACACACACACACACACACAGAGAGAGAGAGAGAGAGAGAGAATTCTTCACTCTTCATTTTTAATCCCTGCTGAAACACAAAGGATTTCATGATTTCCCTGACTATGACTCCATTTCATTCTGCTAATGATAGTCCCTTGCCTGAAAGCCCATGATCCATTAACTTTGGTCTGCCATAGACAGCCAATTCACATTGGTTGACAAGGCCAAAAAAAATCAGGTTGAGTCCAGAAGGATCCTATTTAGCTGTTGGCACAGAATAATTTACCAGATAATTCCTAAACTCTCCACTTAAATTTGGCTGCACAGTTCAATGTTTTTGATCAAAAATACTGAAGTCTGCACACGGTAATCGAATACCCCAAATTCCTTGCAATCTGATGGGCTTCGAGATGTTAGGGTTGTAGCCCAGTAGATTAAGGCAATAATTTGGTAACCCACATATTGGGTTGACTTGAACTTTGAATGTGGCACAAGTGCCGTGTCACTCTAAGAAGGCCGCCTTAGAAAGGGAGTACACATCAGAATGACTTAGCTTTCTTACTGGTCCCACTTTTTCTGTTGTTCCTATAGCTCTGAAGCTCTTGCAGAAAGTCCCAGCACTTTTTCCTGCTCAGCTTATAAAGGAAAGTCACTAAAATCTATAGTACTATCATAAATGGCTCCATCGTATCTTCCATGAGCTATTCAGTTAAAATGCTCTTACCTGATCCCCATTTGAGGTATTGATGAAGCTTTGCTTGCTGCTCTTGTTCTGCCTCGGAAAAGAGGAAAGAGCCAAACCTCAAAGTTATGCAGTTTTACACTTAATTCATGAATTGACTTCAGTATGGTAGATGATCATTACCCACAAAGGAGGAAAGCCATCCAAGTCTTTTCTGGGTGGACTGGTTGACTCATGCACACATACTTCAGCTTCTGCTCTAACCCTCCCTATGCCTATTCTAATGCCTATCAGTGTGCCTATTCTATAAATTACTAACTTAGCAGAAGAGCAGGTTTTCTAAATGTATCCATTATAATAATATTTCATCCCCTCAGAGAGAAAATCCTAATTCTCTATATTCCTCAAGCAAGCCTCTCGTCACAATACTTGTTTTTCCATCTGCCTAACATGCATGTACACATAACTCTGAGACGTATATTGTGATCTTCACATCACTGTCTCCAAAGAGTAGCTACATTCATAAAGATCTATCACCATAAATTACACATGCTTTGTGCCTTCTCAACATGGATTCTAATCAGGGATTCTGCAAGAAAAAGATGGTACAAAGGGGCTAACTGAAGAAAGTTTAATAATGCGCTATTTACAAAAGTGTGGACCAGATTAAAGCTATCAATGAGAGATGGTGAAACATGCAAGAACTAGCTACAGTAGAAAGCTTTTATCTCCTCCATACTTGCTAAGACTAAAAGAGGATTGTGTTATCCAGTGAGAGCCAGAGCCATAAGAATAAGAGCAGGACTACCTAACTAAAACAACTGTGACTACAGGTAAAGAAAGACAGCCAATGCTCAAACCAGGTAAGAAGACGTTGAGAAAATAAAACTCCACACTCTCTTATCTTCTATCTGCTAATCACCAGATAGCTGAACCCAAATGGAAAACAGAGGCAAGAGAATTTAGGTGGAAAAGTCCATTAAGAATTCATGCTCTGGGGGAACAGCTGGACAGACAAGGGTATAGAATAAATTTGAAGAGGGAAATGAACAGTAGGAGGATGGGGAAAATGGCATAGATAATAGAGGCTCTGTTCATCCCTCTGGTGACCAAATCAAAGTTGTGACGGAAACAAGGAGCAGCAGCAAGGAAAAAATCACCTGGGATCTAGATGAACAAGCCATACAACTGTGGAGAAATCCAAGAAAGCACCCTGCAATGGCAGAAGGTAGGACAGGGAGAGGATGCGGGGCTGCTCTGTCTAGAGCAGCTCAGACGGAGGCTGTGGCAGCGGCGGCAGCAGTAGGCATCTCTTAATGGAGCTGCATCTGTGAGTGGATTTTCACGGTGACGGACCTGCTCATTCTGAGCACCAGTGCCCGTTAGGCTGAGTGCAGGGGGCACCAGGGACTTACAGGGAGGCATTGTTGGAGTGAGGGCTGAAGCAAGACCCACTCCGTACAGAAGTGCCAACGCTATCCATTGTTCTCTGTTGAGCCCTTCCCAGTGCTTGGACACAGCACAGCCATTGCCGAAACATCATTAAACTGGATAACAGAGGTCACTCTGCCCAGAAGATTCCCTGAAACCCTGCCTCCTCCAATTCGTGGCCCTACCCAAGGCACATCCAGGTGTATCCTCAGCAAGTCAGGTGCTCCTTGCTGAGCAGCGCATAGACTCACACTAGAGGCAGCTGGCCTTGGTTTCTGGTGTGGCCTTTTGAGGCAACTATAAGCACAGCATCTGTGGATTGCTTGCTGAATCTTAACAGCTGGCCCCGGAGAGGTAGAGACTTGGGCTAAGTTTGGCCTGCTAAACCCCTCTCAGGACTGTGCCACTGGACATCTACTTCTATTTCACAAATCGACACTAATAAGACCGTGAGACTCAGGAGCTTTGCTTAGGACATAGAAACAGATAAGGAAAGGCAGCCAAAATGAGAAGACAAAGAAGCAGAAACCACATGACAGAACAGTACAGAGATCCAGATAATGGAGTCAAGTAATCTAACAGATGGAGAGTTTGAACACTGGTTAGAAAGATGCTCAATGAACTTTTGGGAAGTATAGATAAATTCAGTGAGAACTTCAACAAAGATATAAAAAACATAAAAATGGAAATGGAAATTATAAAAGGGAACCAGTCTGAAATGAAGAACACAATATCCAAGATGAGAAATATATTCAATGGAATAAACAAAAGAATAAACAAAGTGAATAAAGAAAAGGATCAGATGACCTATCTAGAGGATGGGAAAGCCAAGGACACTTAATCGGAATGGCAAAAAAAAAGTTGCCAAGACTATAAAAATAATTTAAGGAGCATATGGGACACTATTAAGGGTTCAAATATCTGTCTGATGGGCGTACTTGAAGAAAATCAAGATGTTGAACAGCTGTTCGAAGAAATAATGATGGAAAACTTCCCTAACCTGTTGAAGGAAATGGACATAAAACCCCAGGAAGCTCAGAGAATCCTAAATATCAGGGATCCAAAGAGGCCCACACCAAGGCACATCATAATGAAAATGCCAAAGTGTAAAGACAAAGAAAGAATACTAAAAGCAAAAATTAAAAAACAGATAGTTACCTATAAGGGAACACCCACAGACTGGCAGCTGATTTCTCAAAAGAAACTATGCAGGACAGAAAGTCTTGGCAAAAAAAATATCTGATGTAATGAAGACCTAGGATCTACAACCAAGAATACTTTATCCAGCAAAGGTATCATTTAGAGTTGAAGGACAGTAAACGAGCTTCCCAGGAAAAAAAAAAAAAGCTAAAGGAATTTATCTCCACCAAGTCAGTATTACAGAAAATGTTGGAGGGACTTCTTTAAGAAGAAAAAACATGTATCAAAAACAGGAATAAAGAATGGTAACAACTACATTCCTATCATTAAGTACCTCAAATGGAAAAGATTTAAGTGCTCTAACCAAAAGATAGAGTGGCTGAATGGATAAGAAAACAGGACCCCTACAAATGCTGCCTACAAGAAGCTCACTTCAGATTAAAAGACACAGATTAAAAGGAAGGGGATGGAAAAACATATTGCTTTGATGGACCTAGAAGGTATTTAAGTCAGACAGAGAAAGATAAATACTATATGATTTCACTTATATGTGGTAACTAAGGAATAAAAAGAACAAACTAATCAAAAACAGACTCACAAATATAGTGGACAATTTGGTGATGGACAGAAGGGAGGGGAGTTTGGGGGGCTGGGAGAATGGGGTGAAGGATTAAAGTACAAATTAGTAGCTGATGGATGGACATGGAGTTGGGGATCACGGCATAGGGAATGCAGTTAGCATTAATATGTTGGTTAGGTGGAGGGCCAGGGGAGGGAGGGAGCAATTGGGGGAATAGATTTACGAACTATATAGATGTCTAACCAATGTACTGTATACTTGAAACTAATTAAAATAAATAATTTCTTTTAAAAGAAAATGAACAGTAATTAGCATTTTATATCAAAAGGCTCTTACTGGAGGATCAAGATCCTCTGAGCCCAAAAAGTAAACTACATCAAGTTTTAGGGTCTCAGGAGCTGGGGATAGGGCAAGAGGAAATCCCATTCCATGCGCCTGAGGTTGAAAAGAAGGCTTCCAGAGCTCGGGAAAGCAAGGTTAGAAGCTACATCCAAGAATAGCAAATGAGTCAAAACTGGGAGATAAGTAAAATATCAGGTGCCAAGCTGGAACATGGCAAAATCAAAAGCAAGATGACTTTGGCCATAGGCTAACAAGTCTATGGCTTCTCTGTATCAAAAGATACCAGAAGAAAAAAGTGAAAATTAATGTGACACTAAGAACAGAGCATAACACCAAAAAAGCACAAAGAAGGAAAGAGCTAGATGAAAAGCTAAAGTTCAAGATGCCACAAATTATATAACATGCTTCCTTCGGCGATCAGTCAGAAAACACAAAAATAAAGGTGACAAGGTCATGGAGTGGATAACAGTATAGTATCGATGTGGTATGCGCTGACTTTATCTCTTTAAAATGAACTGTACCAAAACATAAAAGGGCAGTGCACTGAAAAACATCATACAATCTAGCAGATTCTTCTAATCTATCTAGAACCACCCCCCATCCATTATGATAATATACCAGATAAAAAATAATGCCATTCACCTTCACTTCCAATGGAGAACAATTTGCATTTATAAAAACACAATTGGTGAGTGTCTCTGAAAAGAGAACAAACATTGTACATAGAAGACAAATCACTAGAACAATTTCCTTCGTGGCTGAAACCTGGGCATCAAGATGGGCCATATCCTTCTATACTTTTCATGGTTTATCATGGAAAACTGAAGAACCATTTCGTAAAGTGCTGGTTGTTTGAAGTAGATGCAGGGCAGAAGGAGACAGGAAAGTATAAACAGAGAGCAAAAACCAGCTACAGAGGTCAGGGTGGAACATGATAAAACAGTCATTCCCACATGCCAAACAGGAACAAAACCAGGAGCTCTCAGTTTAGTGGCTGAGTCAGTGGAGGAATCTGGTAAGAAGCAATGGTGCAGGCAGGAAAAATAAATAAATGAATACAGAGAAACTCGGCAGTGGTGGTCTAAGATTGAAGTCCAATGGACAATAAACTGACCCCAAAAGGGGCTTTCTGTGCTGAGCCCAGCCTCTCAGGTCAGCTTGTTCCCAGCTTAATCCTACTGTTCTCATGGACAGTCGCCTGAGTTTGCCACTATTTAGCTACATTTTCAGCTAGGAGGCTGTGGCTGATTTCTAAAGTATAAGATGCTAAAAGTTGACATACGGTGTGGCTATGAGAATATAAAAAGAGAAATGGATATTAAAGATATGGCAAAGTATCATAGGATACAGTGATATATCAGAATACAGATAGCCAGACACAAATTTCAGCAGTAAAGAAAGACAGGAAGGAAGGGAGCGAGGGAAGGAGGGAGGAAAGAAAGAAGGAAGGAAGAGATCTGTTCAGTGAATTCCGGCCTAAAACAAATAGAGACAGCAGAGAATCAGATGCCATCCCTTCT
>NW_006436284.1:4068845-4088456 GCF_000325575.1 Pteropus alecto
ATGCCAAGGTGCTATGAGAGTATTAGGTGCTATGAGAGTATTAGCCGCTAACAAATGCTTGCCTTTCTTATTCTCATATTCGAGCATAAGAACAAAGTAAGGTTATAAGAAAAGGAAATGGCATTTATGAAAAATAGTACTAAGTGAAACCTAGAGTACTACTGGATTTTGTCATCAATTCACAAAATACATTCTTTCGTGTTACATATAATAGATATAATATAATGAGTTGAATGATATCATAAAGAGATTGATCATGAAAAGCAACTAAATTCATAATATGAAAAAGTTATGCTTTGGTGTTTGTTTTTATTCCCTTGAATTGGGCACTTAAATTCAAAGAGAAAGACTGACAAATTTTTACAGAAGCCATGTGTCAAAGCAAAACAAAACAAAACAGCATTATACTAACAAAAAGATGATATTGCTCTTTGGGGAGAAAAAGTAGTTAAATGCTTCTTCCATATTTCTTTACCCAATATGTGGCTCAAAACACAAATGAGAAGTGCTCTGAGAATAAACTAATGTGAAAGTATAGGAGAAAAATCCCAAATATTTTCCAGCTCTTCCTTTGGGAATAATTAGGAGCCAATGTGGTAAAGAGAGGTGGCCTCATCCCAGCACACTACTGTGAAGAGCAATACAAAATCAGAGCCAAAATGGGGCACCAGGTGACCCTGCAGAGGTCAATAGCTTTTGTTGTCCCAGGTATCTATGTAGCAGAGATGATATAAACTGACAATGAATCTCTTTGTACTGGAAATTAAACCGGAAATCTCAAGACTGTGTTTTCAGTGTTTCTTGGCTTTCGTTCTCTTAGAAATCCTGCCACATTTCAGTATTTTCATTCTTGTCCTGGATGAAATCAGAAAGCAGAGAGGCACTTGAGAATACTGTTTTTAAACAAAAGTAAACATTTCCAAGTGAGTTTTGGTCTCTGTTTAGTATTTTTGCGACCCAATTACTAAGCTTAAATGCTCTACAGATGTCATATTTCTTTGTGGCACAAGTTTATTGAACCAAGATGGTTAATATTAATAAGAATATTAATATGTGCCTGTAAGGTATTTAATAAGCATTTCATATCATACTTTTCAATGCTTGGTCAAGAATTGTGCAAACAGTGGTCTTTGGTTTTGTCTTTTATTTTCCATGGTGACTGCTGAGAACTCCCATGAATAATTTATGTGTTTGGACACCTAGGGCAAAGTTTATTCTCATTTTTTCCTCAACATTTGGGTGAAAGCTATGTAGGCAGCAATTTTTCTGAACCAACTTTATCATTCAGCAAACGAATTATTCAATAGAAAGCTGGGAATTTTCTAAAATGTATTGATCCTTTTAAGTCAAAAAGATCCAACTAATTCCAAGAGAA
This sequence comes from Pteropus alecto, assembly GCF_000325575.1. Classification (NCBI taxonomy): domain Eukaryota; kingdom Metazoa; phylum Chordata; class Mammalia; order Chiroptera; family Pteropodidae; genus Pteropus; species Pteropus alecto. The sequence goes on from NW_006436284.1 coordinate 4,070,221, forward strand.
CAGCTTTGGAATGAAGAGAAGAGGACAGTTCTTGGATTATCTTCCTACCAATACCTTACTAGGTATATTTTTGTGGTCAGATCCGACTTCTATTAATAATATCACCACTGAAAGATATTGGTCACTCTATCACCTGGATCCATGCTGCAGAGGAATTGTTATTTGGCTGTTACAACCGACACCCAAAAGAGGGGCTCGGTCTATTAAAGGACAAATGGAAAACGATTACACTCTCAGAGCAACTATCTACATGACCTTAGGCACTTTTTGAAATTTTCTCTGTTCTTGCTTTTTTCCCATCTATACTTCTTTAAGGATTACTGCTTGCAGAGTAATTTACTTACTAGAGTAAAATCGTTATTTAGAATCCTTATTATTATTGTATCTTTGTTTCATGGTATGACCAAGAATTAATACCTCTGTTTTTATAATGTGCTCTTCAGTGGCTAAGAAAGAACATGTGACCGTGGTGTGTCATTATAATACTTTTCCTCTTTTCTAAAGCTTTTTCATTAAAGATAGCAGAAACTCCCCAATTTCAAAACCAGTCATCTGGATTCAGGAAAAGGCACAGAAGTGCTATTTGTCCATGATTTTTGCAATGCTGTTACCAGCAAACTGACTGGCTCCCGGAGCAACTGCATAAGTTACCACAGTATAGAAACTGGGATGACATCTTCAAGATCACCTAAAAGTTACCAACTGGCAAAAATAATCTTTGGATTTTGTTTGTTCTCTGCCCACATGTCTACCTGCTGATATCAAAAAAGACTATTCTATGGAAACTTTTAGCAACTTGGTGCTATAAAGATGCATTAGGCAGAAACAGAATAAAATAAACGAGCTATATCTAGAAAGTTAACAGCTACTGACTGCCATCATTTTGGGGCTCCTCATTCTAGCCGATGGAGAGATCTCTAGTACACATGTTTCACATCTAGGCAAAGTAGTAACTCTTTCTTAACAGAACTTGTGAACTCCCTCCAAGTCCACACAAATAGCTTCAAAAATGTGCCCTGCTTAATCAGGTCTAAGAAATTGGAGGAAGTGATACAAAGTTGCTCTGACTAAAATTTAAAAAATGGTATGCTTGGTAGTTAAACATTAACAGAGAGATTACCGTAAAAGAGAATCACCTTTTACTATAGTCAGTAAAATCAGAGAGGCAAATAGAATTTGGTTAAAACTTTGACTTTCAAAACTTTGTTGTAAAATGAAATAGAGCACTCTTACCAAAATGTCTCCTAATACCATATTAGTTGGTAAAAAGATTAGGCAGGCTTCCTGGCCAAATTCAACAAGGGAACACTAATTGCAAGTAATTCAATGACAGGCCATGTATAATAGTTTCAGAACGTAAAAAAGAATAAACATGAGCTATGACTAAACATTGTAGACTTAAGGCAGAAATGTTTAGTTTCGTTGTAGTAGAGGATTTCCGGATGTTAATTCAACCCAACGGATCTGCTGAAACTGATTAGAAAAGATGGTAGTGGCAGTTGTAGTGGCAGAATTCAGAATTCCACAGCGCTGACTGTACATCAATTCTGTTCCTAACGAAACCAAACTGCTTTTATCTGCCTAATTTCTTTCCTATTACTTTTGACTCTTGATGACAAATATGCAAGGAATGGTGCCAAAATCCAGTTGGCACTTCATTATCTGAACTTGTTTCATGATGCCTAAGATTTAAAGTATTTGACTTTGTTATAGTAAAAAACAAAAATTGTGACTAAAACTCATGGAAATGTTAGGATAACATGAAGATTGATAAACTGAAGGCTAAAAATAATCACTAACTCGGTCTTACTTTTTGCCTGTGCTACCAATTCAATGAGTGCTAGGAAAGTTATTTAATCTTTCTTAAAACTTATTTTAGTGATTAAGCAAAAGTAATAATGTTTACCTGGAAATTTGCTAATGAAATAGCTAATAAATGTGAGAACTAAAGATATTTCCACATCTCAAGTGCTATTATATCGTTGCACATAACTAATAAAAGAGATAAGAAGCATGAATAATTCAATACATTACTCTAAAAAGTGTCTACATTAATAAGCTTTGATATGTATTTCAAATTTTTCACTTAATCAGTGACCTATATACTTATATGACCAAACACATAGCTATACAAAAAAGCACACAATCACACCCTCCAATAACCAGCTCTTTTTATCCAACCCTACAGTTACTAGGTCCAAGACCTAACTCGACAGCAAGGAGAAGATTTATGCATTGTCCACTGAGCATTATAGAACTGACTTAAATTTTTAACCTTTTATTAAAGAAAGTTTTAAATTCTAAAAAACTGTAGACAGAATTCATATTGAACTCACATGTACAGAGGATGCAGCTTCAACAATTATCAACTCATGGTTAATCTTAGGTGACCCATATTCCCATGTACTTTTCCCTTCCATATTATTTCAAAGCAAACCTCAGATATTATATTATATTATTTCATCAAATATTTTAGCATATCTCTATATAATAATTATGATTTTAAAATAGCCAAAAAATACTATACCAATTAAAACAATTAATAATAACTCTATAATGTCAAATTGCCACCTGTTTGTTCAAAATGTCTAACTGTCTCTTTTTTTTAATAGTTTAAGTAAAAGTGGTAGGACATTTTTAGCTTCCTTTCCTGAACTTGAGCACTCAGATGGAAATCGGCATGAACAAAATACGATTTGGATCACAAGAAAAACTCAATGTAGATATGTGGTATACCTCCATTTTGAATGATATAATTCTCAGTAGAAGGCTCATACAACTAACTATATGTATTATTAGTTTCTTCATGGGGAAAAAAATAAATAGTACACATTCCTTTCTAAAACGGCAAAAAAATCCAGCAAGTTTGTAGAAAACAGAATCTTCAAGCCAAAAGCAGGGAATGTTTGAGAATGCAGATCTCATTGAGGCCATCTACCACCAAAGGAATGTGGAAGACCAAGAAAGGAGGAAGTGCTGGTCAATGGCACACTCCCTTCCCAGATCTCACAAATCGCTGCCACCTTTCTTCTTTAGATCTTATCCAACAACATGCCACAATTTCCAAAGTGAATTTCAACCAGTGTTAGATAGTGATTTTAAGCACATCAATTTGGAAGCACTGAGTAAATAATCAACAGGCTAATTGAAATCCAAAGAATACGATTTAAAACCCCAGTGCTAAGATCCTTCTTGGGTATGGCTTTCCTCCTCTGTAAAGCGGGGATATGTAAATTATTTCTTGAGCTATTATTTACTAACCATGAAAGTATATATTTTCAAGAAAGATCTGTAGTCATTAATATCCTCATATAATAAAATCAGTCACAGTCTTCTTTATTGCTCAGAATTTTAGATTGTATACTGCTTAAAAATTCCTTGTCAGGTCTTGGACCTAAAAAAAAAACAACAAAGTCTACTGCGCCCTGGGAACAGCTTAGTGTCCTGACATAGAGAGGCTTTTCTGTCTGCTTTGTATGGTAGGGAATTCAACTCTGACCCAATTAAATACAAATTGTGAGAGGTTTGTCAATACAGCCACAAGAACAGGAAATAACCTCTATTCATTATTCAAGCCTCTGATTCCTTAAAAGGATCTGCAGGTGGATTAAAATAAATTACATACTGGATTTCGTTAACCAATGTTGCCATAATAAAAATAAATAAATTTAAAACATAAAAAATAAATTAAAAAATAAAATAAATTACATATCTATAATAAACCATTAACATAAAAATGAAATAACATAATTGAGAATGAGGTAGATGTACTGCAAAATAAGATAAGAAGTTTCTCTAAGTAAGCATAGCATGTATGTCTATGTTTCCCTAAAACCAGGCAAGACAGATTTATTTTTCTTATATATACTTACAAAAATTTAGAAGTCTTTGGAACACCTCCAAATACTTTTTTTATCTTTGAATAATTAGAAAAGTTTGGTATAATTGATAAATTTATGTTTATCTGTTCTAAATCTGAACACCAAGATAATCAGTCAAAACTTGTTCCTTTTCTTCAAGAATATCAGCTATTCTTGTTTTTTACTAATATCCCTACGTATCTGATCTTATTATTACAATAGGATACTTTATTCTTACATTTTGCACTCAAAATTTCCCCAATTGTTCTTGGGTCATATTGCCATTTACTACTATGGCTAGATAATTACAGAGATTTGGATGGCCTGCGCTTGTGGATTCAGCACTTTGGTTCCCTGGGAGATACTTTAAGACAATCTTTAGGTCATTTAAACCAAAACTATGACAACTATTCACAAATAATGCAAATAACTAATTCATTTCATTCCACTTCTTGGCTATAGTAGTCCAGGTCATTTTCATTTTCAGATAACAAGACTAACAAACTTTAGCAATAGTTTAATTTATGCAGAAATATTTTTTAATGTAAACATGTAACAGCTGATTGAAATATAATCAATAGGGAAAAATGTCCTCACCAGTTAATGAATTATATGCCGATTATTTTTCCCTGTGCTGTTCTAAAAATTTCAGTGCATTAATAGCATGTAGTCAAATGTCTTAGGGTTACATGAAACAAAAACCTAATTAAGCTCACTAAAAATTAAATCAAAGAGTGAAGAAGGTGTGATGGAGGGGAAACAGGACATCCTGTTAGGAACACAGAGCTCTCCCAGAAATAAAATTCGGCTGGGTTAGATGGGTCTGGCTCTCCTGACTTTTCAGAGACTAAATTGGCTCCTCCTTCCCTTCCCTTCTTTCCTGCCTCTAGGGTTTCATGTTTCTGACATCTGCGCAATTCTCTTCTATGAAAAATGGCTTCTTCTGGAAGACCCTTGAATTTTCATCCTTCACTATGTGGTCCTTCATGGGTAGGCTTGGCCTGCTATGCCACAGATCCGGAGCCTGATCTTTAAGTCCAGCTCCCTACCATTGTCTGGATTACCCAGAGTTCCAACACTTCCTGGGTGAAATCACTCCTACATTTACTCACTTAGGAAGAAAACAGTCTTGGGCTATCTACCACAGACCAATAATGCAGTAGGGGCTGGAGATTTAGAAACCATTGAGGTAGTTCCTATTCAAGGAGAAAATGAACCAATGATTAAGATTCAAATGACATTGTCTGTATGGCAGCTTTAGTGGTTTAGTAACTATCAGGGCACTGAATGGGGACCCTTGACAGCCTGTTCTTCTATAGTTTATTGTAACCTGTGCATAGATCTGTAATAGCTCATTTAACTGTTTATATATCTGTCTCCCATAGACTGAACGAACCAGCAGAGCAAAGACCAAGATTTACTCTTTATATCTTCAGTGGCAACAATATTTGATGAATAAATAATAAATTAAGTGGTTCTTGAACTGAAACATCAAACACAAGCAGAAACCAAGGCCTTACAATAGGAAGGAACACACAATCCATACAAGGGACACACCTGGAGTACCTGGCTCAGGTGACAAAGGAGACGGTGCCACTGGGCCCCAAAGGACACCTACTACAAAAGGACACTCTACTAAAACCAGGAGACATAGCAGCCCTACCTAATACATTGAAACAAATACAGAAAGGCAGCCAAAGTGAGAATACAAAGAAACATGTCCCAAATGAAAGATCAGAACAAATCTTCTACAACAAGAGAAGGACCCACGTAATCTACTTCTGGGTATTTATCCGAAGAAACCCAAAACACTACTTCAAAGGGACATGTGAATTCATATATATATATTCATTGCAGCATTATTTACAGTGGCCGAGATATGAAGGCAACCCAGGTGTCCATCACTGGATGAATGGATAAAGAGGTGGTGCATATATACAATGGAATATTACTCGGCCATAAAAAAAAGAATAAAATCTTGCCATCTGCAACAACATGGATGGACCTAGAGGGTACAGTGCTGAGTAGAATAAGTCAGACAGGGAAAGACAAATGCTATATGATTTCACTTATATGTGGAATATAAAGAGCAAAATAAACAAAACAGAAATAAACTCAGATACAGAGAACATTTCGATGATAGTCAGATGGGAGGGGGTTTGAGAGGTGGGGATAAAAGGGGAAAGGATTAAGAAGTACAAATTGGTAGTTACTAAATAGTCATCGGGATGTAAAGTATAGCTTAAAGAATATAGTCAATAATATCATAATAACCATGTATGGTGTCAGATGGGTACCAGCTTTATAGGGTGATCACCTTTGTAAGTTACATAAATGTCTAATCACTTTGTTATACACCTGAAACAAATATAATATTGTTGTCAACTATAATTGAAAAATAAAAAAAAATTGTTATAAAAAAACACAAGAAGAAAATAGATTTTTAAAAAAGTAAGTGGAGGCATCTTACAATTGCAGGTAGCCAGGTTTCAGAGACATGATAAACCACAATACATTTGAGGCACTGCAAGCAATTTAGAGGCTAGGACTTACAGGCTCATTGGAGAATGGAGGACAAGGGGGCTGAGATGTTGACAGGGGCCAACTTGCAAAGGGCTTTAAAAGCCTCAATAAGAAGTTTTAACTTTATAGCAAGGGCAATGCAAGCCTTGAAAGAATTTAATACTGACCAAAGCATAAGTATATTTTCTGAAGTGTATTCTGGCAGCCACATGCAGATGGGTTGCAGTGACAAAGCACAGTGTCAGGAAAATGACTTCAGAACCTCTTGCAAAATACAGGTTAAAATGGATCAGTCACATCACCTGTGGTCCAGACCACAGCCCCATCCTCGAGCATAATCTAATGCAGCTCCAATGGTAAGTGTTCCCCTTAGAGTGTCATACTTCGCATGCCATTAAGATTCCTATTTCTTGAGAAGTGGCATCTACATCAGAATAAGACAATTTCCTTCTCTCACATGCTTCTTGATCTTTCCTTGGGAAATCTCTTGGATTTTTATCACCTAAAATCCCATCTTAATATAGAATTTCCTTCATAGACCGCTCCTTGGAGGTCTTGGAAGAGAAGGCCATCTAGCCTGCACTCCTGGAAAGGTCTTGCAGTTTCTATTCCCACTTTGCTTGGGACACAAAAGTAAACACACACAGACAATTAAATCAAAATTTGTAATTCTCATACTGAATGTAAGACTGTAAGGATGTTCATCACTGTATGAAATCTGTCCTTTCCCATACAAATTTCCACCTCAGCGGGAAAGTAAAATTCAACTGTATTTTACTTCATCCCTCCCTTGAGGCAATTGTCTTCATTATGATTTTTTTAACATGAAATATTTTATCACGAAGAATCTTTGGGCTTTCCTGACACTGACACCAAATTCTGTCCTCAATTATGCCTGTATTCACCAACTAAGTCACACATACTAACCTCCATTTGAAAAAGTCACCAGATATGACTGTATTGAAGAAAGAGCCCCTAACTTGGCATCACACCCAGCTCTTGCAGCCAATGTAGCCTTGAATGTTTTTTGGTGTGGCCCCTCAGCATCAACTTTCTCATTTGTAAAAAAAGAAGAAGAAGCAGAAGCAGAAGCAGAAGCAGAAGAAGAAGAAGAAGAAGAAGAAGAAGAAGAAGAAGAAGAAGAAGAAGAAGAAGAAGAAGAAGAAGAAGAAGAAGAGAAGAAGAAGAAGAAAAGAAGAAGAAGAAGAAGAAGAAGAAGAAGAAGAAGAAGAAGAAGAAGAAGAAGAAGAAGAAGAAGAAGAAGAAGAAGAAGAAGAAAGATATGTATTGATTCTAAATGATAGTCTTTAGCATCCCTTCTGACTCTGATTCTATAAGTGCTCAAATAAAACATGAGAAACAAAATGGCACAGGCCTTGATGTTGCATGTGAGGAAAAGCAGAGTTCTTGCCTGAAACTATACCTGCAAAAAGTTCATCCGAGAATTCCCCCAAAGGTTTACCTTATTAGGTGCTGAAAAACTGCAAACACGTCAGAATCCAAACCACGATAATAACAACAAAAAATGTTCTCCTAAAAACCGGTATGCCTATGCTTCCTTTTTAGTCAAAGTAATTAGGCAGAATTATCCATATCCTTTCCCTTCTCTTTGTCTTTATTTATATTAACTTTTTCATATTTTCTATTTTTAATAGATAATGTATATTATACAAAGTCTAATATAGTATTCAGTGAAATATAAGTCTCCCTTCTTCTATCTCCCTCCCCTTTACCCGGTTTGTCCACCTAAGGCAACCACTGTTCCCATTCAGAATTACTTTTACTATTAGATATCATCAGAAGTTTTTTTATTAATGCAGAAGGAATTCCAAGTCACATTAATGGGGCCTCCATTTGAGCAGGTGATTATGGTAAACACATAAGGCATGTGGGCCTATTTGTTTGCTCTAGCTCCTACTTAACTATTTCCTTTGGCTTGAGTGCTTTGCAGTAAGTCGAAGGTCAAAGTCTAGCTGAGTCAACGTACAACAGTGACACAGCAACACATTTAAGCCATCTGGTAAGCAACGCGGCCAGGCAGGAAGAGTTAAGAATGAGAATTTCAAAATTATTCTTTACTCTAACCAGAGTTCTTTAGAATCAATGGCACCTGCTTGAAAAATACAAACTTTAACAAGGGCCACTGACTCAGAAAGTTTTACCTCCCAAAAGTACTTGGGGGACCCAATTGTAAGTCTATAGAAATCACTGGGAATCTTCCAGTAAGAAAACTGGTTTTAAGAGTAACTCATTGGGTTTTTACTAGACTGCAAGAACTTTGTAGACTATAATCTAATGTTAAAATAACATGAAAAGGGACTGTTCCAACTTAGTGGAGACCAATTAAGAGCCAAAGCCCATCAAAAGCCAATCAACACCAGGGGAAGTACAGGAATTCCAACAGAAAGGGCAATAAAACTGGATAATATAATTTAGAGACAGTCTATTGCATCCCTTAGCACCTACTCTCTGACAGTATAAATGACATCCCTTCAGGGAAAGAATTTTCTACCTAAGAAGAAACATAAAAACTGAACTTTAAAGATGAAGCCAAAAAATGATACAATATAATGCAATGAAACAAGCCTTCAAAAGCTTGCATTGTTAATATTTTGGCATTGCTTTTCTGATGGGCTGAAACACATTATAAATAAAGCAAGTCTAGATGATGCAAGAGGATGCAACTGATCAAATGCAAATTTCAAGTCATATTTGTTTCCATTACATCTACAATGCCAGTTTTAGAGATTATTTTTCAGTCTTTATTAGGCCAATCTAAAGACATTAGATTTTCTTTCTATTGCAGTGGTTTACAACAAAACCTCTTTTAATGGATATTAGTATCGGATATTAAAGAGGAGATAATAAGAAAACATGAGGTTCAATGATGAGATCCAAAAAATGTTTGCATAATTTAAGTTTTATTGACTCCAAGTGTTGAAATGAATAACATTTGATATGCTCCAAACACTCACTAACAACCTCACCATTGCCTTGCCAACTATGAACATCAAGTAGACTGTTCTCTAAGGAGCTCATATAATCTTTCCATTCTCTTTTCCTTGATTGTATTCCCCCCAGGGTTGTATTCATGCACAAGAAATCAAGTGGAAAGAATATTCCTAGTTCCCCCTCCCAGGAGAATTATACGTCCCATTTACTTGAAACAGAATGGACATGCAGTGAAATCCTGAGGTGACCCTCATACCTTAGAAATTTAGAAGCTTGAAGATATACTAGCCTGAGTTGCTGAAGGTCCTAGAGAAATTTAACTGAATTGAGGCCTGTTGATAGATTTAATAATTTTGTTGGATCTCTTAAAAAGAGAACTATTACTTATAGAAAGTTATTTAAGAAGGAAGGAAAGAAGGAAAGAGGGAGGGAGGAAGAGACAGAGAGAGAGAGGAAGGGAGAGGGAGGGAGGGAAAGGGGAAGTCATTTAGAACTTTACAATGCACTTCTTTTGTTAAATGATTTATACAGGTCAACCTAGTGGGCCTCTAGATTAGTTTCACTGATGTACACAATCTTTAGTCCTGGAAAACTTAAATATCATCATCCAATACTATTACTGATCACTGTCTTTAAAACATTTCTGCCATGATCAAGAGTAAGAAATATGTTTTACATAATAACCCAGACCACATAGACATACATTTATACATATATATCTAAAACAAAATTTCACATAATTTCATCACAATGTGAAATGTATTCTGATATTTTCTATTATATATATAAGCAGTCAATTCTATAAAGTGTTCTATAATGTCACCGTGAACACTGAATTAGTGAACATTAAACATTGCTTCCAGGGTGAATACAAAGTTACAATCCTTTTTGTCTCTGGTCACAATATTTTCATCAACCTATCAATGCATAACCTTATTTTATGTATGTTTGTGTTAAAAGACATCTAATTCAACATATATTGTTGACTCCTTAACATTGAACTCGTGGCATATAGCACTATGACTCATGACTGAACAAAGCTCATTTTAACATACATATTTTCTCCATAAGACACACCACAGCCTTCTTGCATTCAGGAACACTAGACAACACTCTAGTTTGGGGGCCATTTGAAACATCAAACTCACCAACAGAAATGCAAAAACCAATGTACTAAATAGACTGCAAAAGGATACTTGTTTATAGTATGAGAGCTGAAATGAAAAGGTAGAGTATAAAGGTAGACTACTGCTTTGTTCGTTCTCAGCTAGCATTGGCAGATTCAAAACTTTTTATGCTCTCTACATGTCTGCAAAGGACTGAAAAAGCAGCATTAATATTGGTTTCATGGTTACAAATAAATTTTAGGGAGTAGTTGAGTTCACAAATACAGAATCCACAAATAATGAAGACCAACTGTAAATACATGTGTGGGCATGTCTGTGTGTATACATATATATCCCAATTCTATAATTTTATGACAAACTAATGGTTTTTGATTGGCAGCCTGAAAAACCCTACAATAAAATAGCAATTGAATGTCAGGATTGTGACTTGACCATCATTTTATCTCCTTATTTGAATCAGTGAAAAAATTATCAATACTAAGGATCTCATTAAACAAGACTATTTATATCAGAATAATGTAGAGATCATGAAATCAGCAATGCATTATCAACATTGCACCTATGTTTATGATATCAACAATGAGGAAATATTGTGGTATGCTAATTAATATAAGAATTTTTTCCCCGAGGTTATCTTGGGGAATAGAACAAACCTGGGTGGATAAAGGTGAGATCTATATCTACAACAGAACTGGTAGGGATGGGGGAAGCAGAGCTACATCTACAAATGAAAAACCTTCAACCCATGAAAAGAACTTATATATCTTTACTACACCAGAGTTTGTATTAATAAAAAAGAAAGCAACAACCTTTATGACCATCATTAACAAAAGAATTATTGAAAATTGATAGTATTTTCAAATAGTTGAATTACAGCAAAGAAAATTAATAAACTAATGTAACATGGGAAAAATATTGAAAACATATAGTTAAGTAGAAAAAAGGTTGAAACTGTATATGGTATGTGACTATTTATATAAAGTTAAAAAATACAAAGCACTACTACGTATTATTTAAGGATGCATGCAAAGTGAGTGAAATATAAAAACATATATAAAAATTTAAGATCATGGTTACCTTTTGTCAAGAGAGAAAGGGAATAATATCTGAAAAGTCTTATTTCTTGAGCCAGGCTGGGATAGATAGAAGTCTTATTTCATTACTTTCTGTGCTTATTTTTTTAACCTAAAATATCTATTAAAATATTTTTAAAGCACCTATTACATATATGCAAACAATTACATCAGCTTCTCATCACAGAAAAAATAATAATTCATTAGTGATAAATTAGTATAATTTACTATAGGTATTAACTGATGAGAGAGAATTTACCAAGGTAGATACGTTGCATCAATCAAAAAAGTACACATTGATATCAGTCAGAAAAGATGTGTGGCATATACCTGCTGTAGATTTCTGGATGGGGTAGATATCCTCCCTAGATATCGAGTTTTTAATTCTTCCAAAAGATCTAAAATAGGCATTGAAATCAAATTATTCAGGTACAAAAATTGCATTAACTGGGGTGGCTCAATGCCACCTGGCCAGAGTCCTTCTGGGTCAGCTTCTAAGATCAAATGTCGAAAGTACACTCCACCACTCAGCACCCAAATCATACTTTCTAATAGCGTTGTCCATAAAAAGAACCAGGGCTCTTTGGTAAAAAGGATGATCCTAGGGCTGGGGCAGGGAATATAAGAGATGAGCCTGGAGCACTTTGTAGTATCAGAAAGTAAGAAAGTGTTCAAATAACAAAAACACATGATGATGGTGGTATAGCAAATGGACATAGGAGCCACTGAAAGAGTACCCCATAGCCCAAACTGGAAAAACTACAGCAAGAAAATGAAAGTATAAAATAAAATAAAACTGAAAGTATAAAATAAAATATTTGAGTCCATAATGGTATTAAATAAATAACAGAGAGAGAATAGACAAATCTCCCATACAGAAGAATTTCAAAGAATTTATGTAGATACTCCACCCTCAAGGAAATGGAGCCTCACTCCCTACCAGCTAAATGTAGGATGGACATAGTGGCTTCCAAAAGAGTAGAGTATTAAAAGAGGGAGTAAGGAGTAATTTTACAATAGAGAAACTGGACAAACACTACCTCAGCCAGGTTTACATCATCAGTGGTTAAGTGATTTTAATAGAATGTACCCTTGATATGGTGTGTTGAAAATAGCACTTTATCTCTCTTATTTTCCTCCCCAAAACTCATAACCCCAGCATAGTCAAGAGGAAAACATCAGACAAACCCAAATTGAGGGATGCTCTACAAAATATCTGACCAATGTTTCTAAAAACTGCCAAGGTCACCAAAAACAGGGAAAGTTGAGAAACTGTAACAGTCTATAGCAGCCTGAGAAGTGGTCACTTGGATGGGATCCTAGAACAGAAAAAGGACAGTAGGGCAAGTCTAAGGAAATCCAAAGAAGCTATGGACTTTAGTTAATAATAATAATGCCTCAGTATCGGTTCATTAGTTGTAATTATTATAACCATCATAATGTTAACAATAGGGAAAGGTGGGTACCAGGTATAGAGGAACCCTCTGTAATATTTTAACTCTTCCATAAATCTAAAACTATTCTAAAATAAAAGGTTTATTTTAAAAATGCCCTCCTCAAGTATGACTAGGGCTTCAAACAACAGGCTACAGGGTAAAAATTGGAAATATTCAGGAAAAAAAATAAAGTGTTTATTTCTAAAATTTCAGTTTTTTTTTTAATCCAAAAACCAAAAATAAAAAGAGAGCTTCTTTATCTCTTTTTAAGGCTGATCATCTAAAATCTGAACTTATAATACACCTACTTGTGAAGGTCTTCTGAGAGAGAAGAATTATGGGCTTGAACAGAAGCAAATTTCTTCTCTATTTTTCCATCTTCAATAATGTCACTGTGTTACTCGGTTTATGCAGAGAAATAACTATAAGTTAGGAGCTGGAGTTCGGTACAAGAATTAGAACCTGATCTTATGAACCAGTGGTCAGACATCAATTGTCTCAAAAGAAAGAAATATATAGATCAGCAGAGCAACAGAAAAACTTATTAAGATTACAAGCCTCAAAGTCCTGCTAGACCTAAATCCCCTGTGACCTGAAATCAGAAAGTAAGATCATTATATTACCAAGACATCAATCTCTCTAAATTTACAATCAGAGGATAATTAAACAAAGGGCTTAATTTGTCCACATTGGCCATGAACAGCATTGCACAAGGGACATTCCTCATAACTAAATAGCAAGTATAACCTAAAAGTGCATTAATGTAAGAAAAATATAAACTTTCCTGGAAATAAACTACTACTCATTCCTTTGAAAAGAAACCAAAGGAAATAAGGTCAACCTTGAATTGTTCTCTTCAAATTCAGGTATAATTTATTTCTAAGAATATATTTAATCTACCACAAAATTGGGCCTATTAGTAGCGATTATTAAGGGATCTTTTATGGATCAATGCCATCTTAAGGCATTAATTCACCAGTCTCTAGAAATTATCTGCATGAGAATATTTCCAGTGGCAATATCAGCTGCCAAGGAAAGGAGAAACCAGAGGCCTTACCAGGCAAGTCTTTTTTCCTGGATCCTTGGCTCTTCCCCAAAGGAGGTGGAATGGGGACAGAGAAGGATAGGGGTTAAGGAGCATGTAAGCAAAAGAGAAAAAAAAAGTCAGAAGGGAAATGATAACTGACTTCTAAGAAGATGTATTTATTTTGGTTTCCTTTTTACAGAATTGCTAGCTGGTTATTTTAAGAATCATGTTTAAGTCTTCAGATTTCTCAGAAACAATGCCTTGAGTAAAAAAGGGAAGAAAGAGAATAAATCTTGGTCCATTTATTTCAGTCATTTGATATGGGTTTTGTTTCACTTATAAAGTGGTTTTATTTAATAATGAAGGCATACTGAAAAAGAAGTAAAGAAAAATTGAGGGTTTGATTTCATTTTGTTCTTTGGTCTGAAAATAAAGTTCTAGTTCACCTTTAAGTCAACAATTTTCTTTTTTAAAAAATAAATCAAGAAGATTCAAGTCCTGGCTCAAAGCTAGAATATGTTATTGTATATGTTGTACTAGAAGGAAGATTACAGTTTGGCTTCTGCTAAGCCTGGCAATGAGGATTTGTCCCATCAGGATTTAGGCAGGGATGAGAAAAGTAAAGAAAAACTCAAGGGAAAATTTCCAAGGAAGACAGCATGCACCACAGACCTGTTATGTGACAAGTATCCTCGGGGAAAGAGATTGCAAAGAGTATGGCTGGCATTGCCTACGGTAATCTTTAAGGTCACCCACAGAGGTGAAATGAGGATAAAAGAAGAATTATATAGGAACTTCGATGTTAGCTTGTTTCTCTCATTTTCGGCCATTTGTGTAAGCTCAATTTAATGGGGGGGCGGGGGCAGGTATATCAAAAAGAGAACATGGTGGTGACGAGTATTACAACACCTCTGCCCATTACATTTCACACCTGAGTGTTCATGCTTTTAAAACAGGAGAGAATGAAGCTAAATGTTGATGACGGGGTGGAGGTAGATACAGAATCTTGCATCTATTTTACATCATCTGAAGTTTTTTCAGTAAATCATTCTAAATACTCAATTAAATTGTTTTCGACCACTGAATACATTCAGATTATTAACTGATTAAGAATAACAAAATATTATGGACTTTAATACATAATTAAAGGTAACACCCTCTCCTCATTTTGAGCTCAATAAATTTTGGAATTTGTGATCTCTGACTTGGACTTCCTTTGCAGTATTTGTAAAGAAAGCAACTTATGCTAGTTAAATCTCTCTGATGTAAACAAGGTTTCAGGAGGGAATGCTTGACCTACTTAAGAGAACAAACTGTTTTCAAGCACTATGTAACAGCATCCATTTGTATATAAACAATTAATGTGTTATTTCAAATGCCATCTCATTGATTCAATAAAACACAGCAGGCCTTCTCCCGCCTTGACAAAGCTTTATTGCAGGTAATTCAAAGTATTTCATGTCTTTGAAAATAATGACGCCTTTCTTTACAGTTAATGTTTGAACTTTTCAACAATTCAGACTTGCCTCCCCCCCACAAGTAATTCGATTTTCGTACAATATAACTTTCTCATGTAAATGATGGTACATGTTATAATTATATATAAGAAGTCAGATCTAGGACTCTGTCTGATAATTTTTCAGTCCAAGAAGATTTTTGGATAGTAAACAATAATTGTGGGGAGCTGAAAGGAACTAAGTAATAGGGGTTGAGATTTAAATCCCAGAGAGGTAGTTGAGTTGTACATGACTTTTTCCTGAACAGAGTTCGGAATTGTCTTCCAAAGGTTAAGAGTTTCCATGACTTCACTAACTTTTACTTTCAAATGGTTTCCATGTTCGATATTTTTTAAAATCCCTTCTTGGGAACTTCTCTGTCATTTGCAGCCTTACCTTTTAGTAAGTATCCCTCTCACAAGAATGTCAAACTTAATCAAACAGTTATATAAGATTCAACCCCACTCACTTTCTAAATAAATTCACTTAAATCAAGATACTTTGCGCATTTGCTTCAGAACGAGATGTTCCCGAAGCCAACTGTTTATGTTGCTGAGAAACTAGTTCTCAAGTGTGACAGCCTCACAATTTCTATCAGAGGAACTGAGGCCATTCACGATTTAATCTACTGTTAGGACTATTCTGGGCTCACCCAGATCTCCTTACTAATCTTCACAGGTTTAAAAGGTACATTATAAACTCTGTAAATGGCAAACTTTATTTTTAAAAAAAGAAAATCAAAATTTTCATTACACAACTATAGGAAATTTGAAATTTTGAAATATTAAAGTGAAGCATCAGAAAAAAAAAAGTGTGTAAAACTATCATTTAGAATATACCTGTGCCACACTGATTTGTAAAGTAAATGTCATCTACATTCCATTCTCCACTTTGCATTCCCTGTTTCTCCGCATAGTCTCAGATGAAAGTTCTCTCTTTGTCTTCTAATGCCTATGGCACTTGTATCTTCTCTTCTTGTACTAATCGCTTTCTATTTTAAATTGTACTTATTTGCAGTGTTATAGCTGGAAGACTTTTTTTAATGACAGCTTTATATACATTTTGATTTCTCTATTAGATTATATTTCTTTTATCTTTGAGTCGTGAGCACTTAGTATGGCACTTTATGCAAATTGGTGCTCAATACATGTTTGAATAATGATGAACCCTAAGAACATTACTATCTCAAAACTCACAGCTATATTCCAAATTTGTGGCTTTTCAAAGAGTGAGTAGAAATCAAACATTGATCTAGCATTCATAAGAAGGCGTTTCAACGAACTTAACAAATAATCTAGGTACAAGACAAGATAGTTTATCTTAATCTTGCTTAATTTTCATACACACATACAATATTTCAAGCATATATTTGCATATAATGGATATGGAAAATGATATTCAAAGAAGTTAGATCATTTCTCCAGATTGCATATCTTAAGGGCTAGAAGACAAGTTTAGTGTTCTTGCTAATATATCTGTCTATATACCTTACTCAGATCTTTTCCTTCATAAAAAGTCAATCTCTCCATGCGTCACATAGTTTAATGGGCAAAAGCAACAAGTCATGGCCTCTTGCAACAATTTTCTTGAACCACTTTACACTGTTCTTAACTTGATTTATTTCCTATTCAATTCTATTATTTACTAAATATATGACCATTTTTATTCTTTGAAGCTCAAATTTATCCTTTAAACTCAAAAATATTCTTTTTTGATTTTGGCATGATTTGTCCTAACCCACAGACGTCAGCCCAGCTCTGGCTGGGCTCACCAGGAATACAGTTCAACTTTATCCAGCCTTCTGTGTTGAGGAAACAGAATAAAGAAGGAAGTAATAAAAACTTTACCAGCCTTGGAAATCACTAGGCTTCATGCCTCTGCCATGCTAACATGCTGACTGCCATTTTTAGGTGTTTCCTCTAAGAGGTAAGATTTTTTTAAAAAATCACAGCAATTTTTGAGATATTGTTGGAGGGCTGTACTTTCATTATTACTTAAAGTCTTTAAGCTAAAATCTAAACACTTCACATAACAAATGTATATTGGGCATTTGAAACATCCAAGGTACAGTTAACTGACAGTGGATCTGGTATTTTCACCCACTACAAATACCTGTAATTTTCCTGTACTTTGCCTCTGATCTGTTCATTCACACATTAGTTCATTTATTCAGCAAATATTTATTAAGCGGCTGTTCTGTGTTAGGCACTGTTCTTAGACTAGCAGTTCAGTAGACAGTAACACAAGGTCTCTGCCCTTCTGGAGCCTATATGGGGCAGGGTATGAGGAGAGACTAGCAATAAACATTTAACATAGCTGTGTTAAAAAGAAAAGAGTTAAAAAATAAAAAGAAAAGTGTTGTGATGAAAATGAAACAAGAGCAGAATCAGGAGAAGGAAGGTGGTAGTGATATTTAAACTAACGTCTAAATTTTAAAAAGCCAACCACATAAATATCTGAGGAAATAAACTCTACGAAGTAACTAAGAATATAATAAAAGATCAAGCCTTGCACAGCTCTTTAAACTAAGAAAAATGAAAATATATACATCTAACCAGGAGCAATGGTGATTTAAGTCAGGGCCCTAAACATGTGTTATTACAATTTCAATCTCAGAGGTTTACATGGTAAGTGCACAATTACACTCAAAATTTTATTTGGATTAAAATAAAGCATTATTTACAATAGCCAAGATATGGAAGCAACCTAAGTGTCCATCAATAGATGAATGGATAAAGAAGT
>NW_006436284.1:4089145-4109764 GCF_000325575.1 Pteropus alecto
TTCTTGCATCATGTCCATCTGTAATTGTGACAAGAGAGTGGGAAAATGGAATGGTTTTGTGGGTCTTGTGAACTGCATCAAAGCACAATTACAGAGCGCATTTCCCTTATATTTATTAACATGAATTCCATGAATGCCTACAAAGCAGACATCTCAATGTCCACAGCTGATTTGATGCTTATAATGACTGCATTATGTTGGAAAAATTTATTCTTACCATCTTTCCTCAATCTCACCACCAAAAAACACCACCACTTCAACATGATAACCATAATTCCAGATCAGTGACTTTTATGGCATGGTTCCTGGTCTACCAGATAATCCTAATGCATCAAGAATTAAACATAAAAATGAAAACCTCATTTAAGAATGAGATCAATTCTTTTGACTTCCATTTCTACATACCTATGACTAGGGGGCATTACTTTATAACTAGCAAAATGACTAACTAAAGGCTAACATTTTATATTCATAGTTAACATTAGGTCATGCTTATGGCTTTCTGAGGACCTTCTATCAAGTCTGTTTATCATTCAATTGTTGGAAATGTTGAAAGGTTCGTACTGTGATATTCAAAAAGTTAGAATTCCTGAAGTTTGGGCAATCAGTAAATGTCATTGAAGAGTAGGTTATGGTTTTTCAATTGCTGCTTTCTTTCCATTTAAATATGAATTGATGTTAGTTTAGTTTAATCGTGTTGAATTTAGTTTGTTGTAAGTTGTTTGGTTAACTCAGAAAATATATCTCTAAATAATTGCTTTAATGGCATATAATTGTCTAGTATAAAGCAAAAGATGAATTTGTTCTAAAGCATTTTTTCATATTAGAACTGCAATCCCTGATCCAAAACTTTTAGGACAAGATGTGCTTTAGAATTCATAACTTTTCAAATTTTAGATAGATAATACAGTGTATAATAACAGATATTATGAAACACAAACACTAGAACCTGGGGCAGTACCCCATAATCTAGCACATCAATATTTCTGCAGTGACATGTATGAATATTTATACTAAATTAATAATGAAAGACTATAAAAAGCCTCACATTAGTTGCAGTTAGGTTTTAAAGCCAAATGAATCTGTACCAAACTTTCAGAAAACTTCCCGTTTTCAGAGCGTTTGTTTTTTGTTTGTTTGTTTGTTTGTTTTTTCAGAATTGCAAAGATTTTGTGAGGCCGTATAGATCATTTTCATTCCCTAGTAAAGTGAATGTAATGGGAATTTGAAAAACAGTAACAATCCTTGCTTAAGGGTTGGTCATAGTATTCTTCATTAATAGAGTTGTGTTCAATTAACATAATATTTGATGGCCATTTTATTTGGGGGAAAAGCTTTCAGAGTGTTAACTGAAAGTAAAACAAGATTATAACTAAACTCCTCTGCATATAAAATAAAATATTTGGAAGTCCAGTGAATTAGCTAGAGAAAAACTGAAGGAAAATGAGCACAGCAACATGGAGGAGTCCTGGTAGAAGGAATGACCTATCAAAATTGCCTGGTATTCGGAGAGTGTTAAGAATAATCAAAGAAAATAGATGTTATTGTTCAAGTTATTAGCTTTTAAAGATTAAGATAACTTCTTCAGTCTTGTTCCCATATCCTGAGGGTGTTTATGTCTCACTTAAATAGAGCAAAATCTAATAAGTTAAAGCCGCTACTCTATAGAAATGCTGCCAGAAATTATGATTTCAGGTTGGCCTTTCAACATGAACAATCTAGAATAAGAGACTGAAATTCTCAGTGATGAAACAGAAGGAGATATATATGCGGAAAATGAAATCAATATTTATTTGCTGCCTAACATTTTACATGTCTCCATTTAAGATTCCATTTTTATTTTTGAGGCACTGGAATTTCAAAAATTAAGCATTGTTTTCTTTGAAAGTCATTGGGCTGTGGTACAGACGAGCGATTCTTACAATGGAAGACAAAGGCTGAGAGTGTTCTGTTTCCAGTAAGGTAGAATACATTCCTAACAAATATAAATTCTGGACTATTAAAAAAAAAAAAACTATCTCAAGGCTCTGCAGGATTAATAAGATCAGGCAGATATTAGAGGGGTGTTAAAATTTGGAAGGGGAGAAGAGTGCAAGTGAGTCATCCCAATCCCAATTGGGTGAGTCATCCCAATTTTGATTTTTGTGATTTTATTCTGAGAGCAGTTGCTGTCACAGGACGTCCAAAACTTTGTTAGAAAACCCTCTCTCCTTCTTGTCTAAAGAACCAGAGGACAGAGTCAAAGCAACCAAAGCTATTGGAAAGTGATAGAGCAATCCTGGAAAGAAAAGACTGCCAGAAGAGGTACACCAAATTTGTACATAAACTCTTCCCAAGTCTTTGGCTGACCTCTAAACTATGCATGCACATGGCAGACTCAAAGCAAATTGCAACTGAAGCTAAAAGAGTGAAACTCATTTTTAATCTGCCACATACCACAGGAAAGACAAAGTTTGTACTAAGAGTCTCAGTTCCTTTCACCCAAATGCATGTCTAGATTTCAAGAACAAAACTACAAATCATACTAAAAGACAAAAAAAAAAAAAAAAAAAAACCCATAGTCTATAAAGACAAGCCAAGCATCAGAATCAGATTCATATATGACACAAATTTTGGAACTATCAGACAAGGAATTTAAAAATAACTATGAGTAATATGTTAAGTGGAAAACTAGATAATATGCGGAAAGAAATGGGTAATATAAGCAAAAAGATAGAAACTCTAAAGAAACAAAAAGAAAGGCTAGAAATAAAAAACATTGTAACAGAAATGAAGAATACCTTTGATGGGCTCATCAGTAGACTCAACGTTATCAAGTAAAGAATCAGTGAGCTTGAAGATGTATCAACAAATTTCATAAACTGAAATGCAAAAAGAAAAGAAAGTATAAAAAAACAGAACAAAAAATCCAAGAACTGTGGGACAATTGCACAAGGTGTCACATATGCATAATTCAATAGCAGAATGAGAAGAACGAAAGGAATAGAAGAAATATTTAAAGTAATAATGGCTGAGAATTTTCCAAATTTATGACAGACACCAAACGGTACATCCAAGAAGCTCAGAAAACATCAAGCAGTCAAGCAAGATAACTATCAACACACACACACACACACACACCCCTAGGCTATCATACTTAAACTGCAGAAAACTAAAGACAAAGAGAAAATCTTTAAAGAAGTCAGAGGGGGAAAAAACACCTTTAGTACAAAAGAACAATTATAAGAATTACAGGGGACTTCTCATCATAAATTATGCTAACAAGAGAATGGAGTAAAATTTCTAAAGCATCAAGAAAGACTTACCGCCAATGTAGAATGCTACATCCAGCAAAGTTATCCTTCAAAAGGTAAAGAAATACAAGGACTTTCTCAGAAAGAAAAAAAAAAACAAAACAAAACTGAGGGAATTAATTGACAACAAACCTCTCTAAAAGAAATGTTAAAAATAGTTCGTCAGACAAGAAGAAAAATATACAGGTCAGAAAGTTGAATCTACTTGGATAAGGAAAAAGTTGGATAAGAAAAAGAAGAGCATAAGCAAAGGATAAGTGAAAGTAAAATAAATGTCATTTTTTGTATACTTAATTGATCTAAAAGATAGCTGTTTAAAGTTGTACTATAACATTGAGGATAACATATTGACAAGAGAAATGAATAATCACAATGAAGCAGGGGGCTAAAGAGAGAAATTGGGAACATAGTTACAAGATACCTGCATTATACATGTTCTTTGAAGGTATACTTAGATTAGTTAAATATGTATATTATAAACTCTAGGGAAACAACTAAAATTTTTTAAAACAAGTACAGTTGATTTGCTAAAAGAAGCAATAAAAGAAAATCCTATAAAATGATAAATTAAAATCAGGGGGAGGGGGAAAGAAAGAACAAATTCAATAAATAGAAAAGTTACAAACAGTAGATATTAATACACATATATCAACAGTCACTTTGTGAATGGTAGCAATACACCAATTAAAAGACTACAATATTCAAAGTAGATTTCTTTTAAAAACCAAGACCCAACTATATGTTGTCATGCAAAACCCAATACAAATATAAATACTCAGATGAAAAGTAAAGGGATGAAGAAAGATATATCATATCACACCAATCAAAGCAAGCTGGAATAGCTGTATTAACTTTACACAAAGTTGATTTCAGAAGAAGCAAAATTATCAGGAATCAAAATAGGCTTTACATAACAAAAAGGGGTCAATTCTCCAAGAAGACATAACAATCCTAAATATGTATATATCTAACACCGGTGTCAAAATACATGAAGCAAAAACTGGTAGAGCAGCAAGAAGAAATCAACAAATCCACTGTTATAGTTCAAAACTTTAATTCCCTCTGTCAGTAACTAATAGATCAAGCAGGCAGAAAATTAGTAAGGACATAGCTGAACTCAACATCCCCATCAATCAGCTGGATCTAATTGACATTAAAATAAAATATGCCATCCGACAACAGCAAAATACATTTTCTTCAAGCTCACATACACCATTCACCAAGACAGACCACATTCTGAGCCATTAAATACTCCTTAACATGTTAAAAAGAATAAAAATCATACAAAGTATGTTTTCAGACCACAATGGATAAAGTAGAAGTCAGAAACAGAAAGATAGCTGAAAAATACCCAAATATTTGGAAATTGGATAACATACTTCTAAATAACACATGACTTAAAGAAGAAATCTCAAGAGAAATTAAAAATATTGAACTAAATGGAAATAAAAATATAATTTTTCAAAATCTGAGGAGTATAATAACTTCAGTGCTTAGAAAGAAATCTATAGTGTTAAATGCTATAAAAAGAAAAAAGATCTAAACTCAGTAACTTAAGCATCCCTTAAGAAACTGGGAAAAGAAGAACAATTTAAATCTAAATCAAGTAAAAGAAAAGAGGTAATAAAATTTATAGCATAAGTCAGTGAAACTGAAAACAATAAAACAATAGAGAAAAATCAATGAAACCAAAAAATGGTTCTTTAGGAAGATAAAATTGACGAACCTACAGCCCAGCTAACAAAGAAAAATATAGAGAAGATACCAATATTGCAAATGAAGTAGGGGTCATCATTAATAATCCCATGGATAGTAAAAGGGTAATAAAGTAATACTACAAACAACTCTATACCCACAAATTTGATCACTTAGATGAAATTGACCTATTCCTTGAACGATGCAAACTACCAAAACTCATACAAGGAGAAATAGATAACTTGAATATCCCTAGTTATGCATTTTAAATTTAGGTTTATGATCTATTTTAATTTTTGTGAAAGCTAGAAGGTTTGTACTTAGATTCATTTTGCATGTGGATATCCAGTTGTTCCAGCACCATTTGTTGAAAAACTATCCTTTCTCCTTTGAATTGCCTTTGATCTTTCATCAAAGATCAATTGACTACATCTGTAGGATATTATCTCCCAAGTATCTAGGATACTTGAATGTCTAACATTTAGCATTTATATGTTAAATTCTGCATTATGGGACAACAGCCTCATGTTGAAAAACTGCCCTTCATCCAGTTTTTACATTACTCCTCCACTCCTGATCCAATATCTTCAGGATCTACTCTCAGGAATACTCTTCTAATTTCTATTACAACATGAAAATTAGGTCCCAATGACCTTTCAACATATAATCTCTCCCTCCATTAGTTTTCCCAGCACATGCTCAGCTGGTTCATGATGAAATGTAATTCTACTATTGGTCTAGCAGTCAGGAGACAAACTAAGGGCAGATCCTGAGAAGAACCAACATAATATTGCTACCTGCCCCATAGTCTTCAAGAAAAAAAAAAGACTATTTTTCTAAAGCAGAGAGTTAGTGCCACTTTTGCAAACCAAGAGAGCACAGAGGAATCTGGATGCTCAACTTCATCTACCAAGATAACCTCATAATCAGGTCTTAGAGGCTCATTCTTTCTCTATCAGGTACTTATCTTTAGCATAAGAGACTTGGCTATGCTGAAAATTCAGCCTTTTCCAAAGTGCTGCCACTCAAAAATTAGGTCCTGTGCCTGATCTTCGTCTATATCTCTCCACTAGTAGGAAATGAGGTCACTTTGAAGGCTATCTAAGAAGCCTCCGAACTCTCACACTTAGCTTTAAATTGGTGATCGATTATCCTGAATCTATCATTTTCTCCTTTCAATTGCAATGAACAATGATTACAAAGACCCAATTTCATGGTCTTTGTAATTATTCTTTCTGTACCTTCCAAATATCAGCGATATTGTACAAACCAATACAAATTCTTCCACTATACCCATCCCAATTTACCACAGATGAAAGTCTCAGCAATTGTACTTCTGCATACCATAACGGATTATCAGAACTGATAATGAGGTATTCTGTTACACTGCCAGAAAATGATCCAACCTGGGATCCCATTCTTAGAGTCTGCTTCCTAGGAGCACTTCTGGAAATGACTGTATTGAGTTTCCTAGAAGCAGAGACTGAGACAGGGTTTGTAGTATACATGATTCATCGACAAAGTGCTCTTTAGGAAAATTCTATATAGGGGGAAAGTAAAGCAGAATAGGGAAGGGGAAAGAGCCAAGCAAGGATGCAGTCTTAGATAAAAGCAAGCTATGACTTAATCTACAGGAGGAGGCTCAGAAGCATAAATCACGCTACAGTTAGTCAGTTCTTGAGGCAAGGAAGCCAGCTTTTCGTATCCCCACATTAGTTATTCATTGTCTGGGGAACATCTCAGGGGGAGCGGTGTGGATATAACTGCCCAGAGTAGATGGTTCCCACTAGAAGAGGACTAATTCTCTGGAGAATGTGTGTAGCACTAAACTGTTAGCAGTTAAACACTCACAGTGTCTGGGTGTGTATGGGTGCACTGGCTTGGTAAGTGGGAATCTGATCAAGACATCATTGCACTACTATAACTGGTGAAAACAAAAGGGGTCTTTTCAATATTTAATGCTAGCTCAACTGGATACCCAGTTGACTGAAAATATATTAATCTTGAACCCTCTTCATATCATATTAAAACATCAATTCCAGTTGGATACACACACACACACACACACACACACACACAAAATAAAAGTCCTAGAAAGTAGTATACTATATATACTCTTAGAGTAGTATAAGATTTCTTAAATATTACACACAAAAAAAGCATTTTCCTTAAAGAAAATGATGGTGAAATTAGTAACTTTGGTATACTTAAAGACATCATTAAGAGAATGAAAAGGCAAACCACAGAATGGGAAAAGATATATCTATGCAATGTAGACATCTGACAAAAGACTCATATCCAGAATAGATGACACATTTCTACAAAGTAATAAGAAAAGACCAACAATTTTTTTTAATCGACAAAAGACATGAATAGGCACGACACAAAAGAGCATACCCAAATGACTAATAAATACATGAAAGGGCTCTCAAGTTCATTAACTGTCAGGAAAATCTGAAACCACTATATATCTGTCAGAGTGACTAAAAGTAAGACTAACAACAATAAGTGCTGGTTAGGATGTTGAGGAACTCTAATGCACTGTCACTGGGAAGGTGCATTGTTATAGCCACCTTGAAAAACTATTTAGCTGTTTCTACTGAAAGAGAATATACGCCTACTCAATGACATAGAAATTTCATTCTAAGGTAAATACTGAACAGAAATGTGTACATATGCAGTCAAAAGAATGTGTATAAGAATTTTCATAGCAGTATTATTCATAATATCTGAGAAATGGAAAGAAAATGTCCTTGAAGAGTAAAATAGATGTTGAATATTCACATAATGGAATCATATACAGTAATAACAATGAACAAATTACTGCCACACACAACAATATAAATAGGAAAAATCCATACTGTATAATTCCATTTATGTAAAATTTAAGTTATCTCTGGGAAAGAGAGAAGGGATTAAGAATCAGAACAGGCACAAGAGGATTGTCTGGATGCTGGTAATGTTTTATTTTTTGCTGTTCGTTTTGTGAAAATCCATCAAGCTGCACAATAAGGATTTATGCCCTTATCTATAAGTATTGTATACGTCAATATATATTATTTAGTTAAATGGAATTGCAATCAGTAAATTGCAATTTTCTGATTTAGTCCAGCAATACCAGCTTTAAAAAACATGTTTTAGGTCTACTGCTTAAACCCATTGTAATTACAACTGGATAATTCTTTGCAGTTTATGAAGCCTTTGCATATGCATTATATTGTCATTAGCGTAATGGTAAAAACAACTAAACCAGTATCAGAACATGTCTGGAGTGAAGGGGGCCGAGAGCCCAGCTATGTACACACGAATTTGTATAAAGTTGTCTTATGGCTTGAGAGGGAAAATGAAAGAGACATAAAATACTGTTAATTCTTCTTAATCCCCAAGCATATCCAATATAGTATAATTTTATTTTCCTCATCACCTCATCATTTTTCACTGTCTTCCTCTCCATCTTCCCCCTTTTCTCTTTTCCTCTCTCTTCTCCTCCTCTATGTTTTTCTCCTTCTTTCCTCTCATTTCCTTTCTTTTCAGTCTCCTCTATACAAGTTTCATGGAGACAGTGGAGACAGTACTGAAGGTATCACCATTAAAGCTGTTTCTAGGGAAAATGATCTGTTCTCTTGCTATGTTATTTTTCCATTTTAAGCACTAGTTTTAATTGTTCATCTGACTAAATTTTCTCAAAAAGAAAAGGACACAGCTTGTGACAGAAGTAGCTAACTAACCACCAAAACTTCATAGTTTCACATTCATAGCGTAAAGATTATTTCAAAAGATATTGCCCAGTCATGGATTACATTTCCCAGCATCCCTTGCAGTTAAAAGAGACCATATAAATGAGTCTTGGCCTATGAAAATTGAGTGGAAATGTTACATGCCATGTCCATAAAATTTATGGTCCATAAAATTCTCATATGCATTTCCTTCTCTGCTCTTTTCTCCAGTTAGGGAACCCTGTGGTATCCACATGTCGAAGCTGGCAAGACCTCCATCAACTTAGATTCTCGAATGACTCTGAGGAAGTGATACTGCCCCTCTATTTCCCTATCCAGCACTGGCATATGAGCAAAAAATGAACTTGTATTATATTTGAGCCATTATACACTTTGGGGTCTATTTGTTAAAGCAATTGGCCTACCCTAATCAATAGGGAGCATTTCCAGAATCTTTACTAAACAAGGCTCACTAGATTATCTTTCAAAATAGTAGGCTTGACAGGTTATAAGCTTTCTGCACTATACATCTACTGAGGCAGGACTAATTTTTCTAACCCATGTAATGTTACTAAATGTGCTCTTCCTCACATAGTCTGCTCTCTGAAACAGAAAACAGAGCAGTTGTGTGTCATATCTACTGTGCCATCAAGTGAAAACAAAGGCCTGGAAAATGCCAATTAATTCTTGTAGCCCAAATAAAGAAGAGGTGTTATATCTTTTTTCCTTAATTCTACATCAATATCTTCACTAAATGAAATAGGTTTACTGACAGACCATTTAGAGTGCTCTGCAGAGAGTACAATAGTTGAAAATGATGATGTGACTTTGCAACATTTCATTCAGAAATACAGTGGTTTCCTGAAAGCCCCTGCTTAAGGATTTTATGGTTTGGAAACCAGAGATAAGGCTTGCTTTGTAAGAATGTTCTATTTTTAAAATAAATAGAGAGATATACTGAGTGGTTTGGTGAGTATCCTACTACCCAAGCCTCATACTCAGGAGAATAATGCCAAGGAATTCCAGTGGTCTGGTGCACATGTGGTTTGGCAGGTGCATTATACTTAAAGGAACATGAGGTTTTGTCAAATTGGCTCAAACTATGCTAATCATAACCTTGGGGAACCAGTTCATATTTACCTTAACTCCATCCCAGGGACATCAGGGAGTCTCCGGAAAAATTAATAATGAATTGTGAGTAAAAATCTGAAAAAGTACTTATGACATTGGCATTAATACGAAATGAGTTTATCATGATTAACTTTACCACAGTAAAAGCCAAAGGAATTAGAAAAAATTTAGTCTCGCATTTTAGACCATCACCGACATAGGTCAAGGTACACCAAGTGCAAAGTTTTAATGAATGTAATGTTTGTTATGAGGCCATTAAGATGAAAGGATGTAAAGTGTCACTGATCTCCATATGACTCCTTTTGGAATTCTAATAGTTCTATTGTTTACAGTTCAGGGCTTTCTGACCACGTGGTGGGGTACATTCCATAGCTCCCTCTGACAGAATAATTCCAGTGTGTCATTTCAGAAGAATATTGAACTAGACCCCAACTTGGCTAATACTTGAGTACTCCAAATTCCCAAGGGGTTGCTTTTGATGGGAATCTGGCCCCAACTATTCTGAAATGTGCACGCTTAACCTCTACAACTCAACCCAAGAACTATCTAGCCCAGATTTTGTGTTTAGTCCAGTAGGTCATCCTGGGCTAACAAATGTGAGAATACTCTGGTGAAGAAAAACAGAATTGACTGAGTACTATCACTTCAGGTTAATGATCTTCACTAAAAGATTACGGTGCTTGTGCCTCAGGGCCACCATGCCTCCATTACTGTGGGAACTGCTAGTGTCCACCATCTCTCCATACACCATCTCTATTCACACACACACACACACACACACACACACACACACACGTATGTATGTATGCACACAGGCACACACAGTTCCCTGACTGCCTGCACTATTGATATGTCTCCATTTATAAACTTCAGCTGTCTTGAAAATACAGGCTATATCTTCCTCTACTATAGGACTTCTTAGACATATGAGCAAATGAAAGTTTCACCACAGAATCTAAAATCCCTATATGGAACACTTTAATATAGATTTTTAAACTTAATATAAAAATACTAGATGTTTACTGTAAAAAACTAGAAAACATATGTAAGCAAAAGATTAATTCATAATTCTATCAATAGATAACCACTATTAATATTTTGGTGCATGTCCTTCTACCTCTGTATTATTCAACATGGTAGCCACTAGTACTGAGCAGGTGAAATATATCTAGTCTGAATTGAAAAATACTCTAATGGTAAAGTACTCACTGGATTTCAAAAAAAGTACAAAAATATGTAAAATATGTCACTGATAGTTTTTAGTTAATATTTAATAATATCTTGGCTATATTGACTTAAATATATATTATTAAAATTAATTTCACTTATTTCTTTCTACTTGTTTTAATGTGTCACCTAGGAAATTTTAAATGACATATATGGTTTGCATTTCTGGTTTATATTATATTTCTACAGAATAATACTGTCCTAGAATTTTTCTTATACATATACCTTTACCTCTTTATGAGTGTTATATATGCTTTTTAGTTTTATGACTTTTAACAATATATTATGAATATATTTCTATATCAGTCAATATTTGCAACACCATTTTTAACATTCGTTGTACAGTTTAATATTATATTAATAATCTTAATTTATTCTACCAGTGCTCTAGTGTTGAACTTCCAGGTTAATTATTTATGTTTACAATAAACATATAAAGAACTTCTAAAATCACAATCAGAATGTGTCTTACTTCACTGTTACCACACTTCACATTTTCAGGAGAAGAGAAATGAGAATAAACCAGTGGACATCACTAAAATGAGGGTAAGATTCAGTAATTTTGTTCATATATGCTGTATTAGGGTTCTCCAGAGAAACAGAACCAATAAACCAATAAGAGAGATACATGGTAGACAGGTGATAGATTAGATAGATAGATAGATAGATAGATAGATAGATGATAGATAGATAGATAGATAGATAGATAGATAGATAAAAAGACAGACAGCAGACAGATATTGAGTTATTACAGGAATTGGCTCACATGACAATGTAAGCTGGGAAGTCCTGCAATCTGCCATTTGCAAGCTGAAAAACCAGGAAAGCCGGTGGTGTAGTTCAGTACGTGTCCAAAGGCCTGATAACCAGAAGTGCCAATGTCCAAGGGCAGGAGAACATAGATATCCCAGCACCCTTTCCTTTGTCATTTTGTTCTGTTGAGGCCCTCAATAGATTGGATGATGCCCACCCACATTGGTGAGGGTGATCTTCTTACTTAGTCTACCAACTAAAATGCCAGTCTCTTTCAGAGACACTCTCACAGACACACCAGAAATAATGTTTTACCAGCTATCTAGGCGTCCCTTAGCCCAGTCAAGTTGACATATAAAATTAACCATCACACATGCATTTAAGTAAAAATTACCAAGCAGAAAATTCTGAGATACATCTGATAACATCACCAAGAAAGATTCAGTTTACTAGAAGATGGATTGGCTTTGCACTTAACTCGGTCAATATTTATTGAATGCTATAAATACTAATCTCTATATAAGTTAACATATATAATTACATGTACCTAAATTCTTATAGTCTAATGAGATGTTTAGTCAGTCATGGGCTCTCTACTTTTTTTCTAACAGATTTTATGAGAAGTAATTTTTTGTGCATTGATTTTAAGTAACTAAGCTACAAGAGCTCCCATGGCCTGGAAATACAGCAAAAAAGGAGGAAATGGATCTATCCATAAATAAAACTGGTGACTTTGTTCATAGCGAGTGGACTGATAAAAGTGTTTAGACAGCCCAAAAATGCCCTAGCCAAAAGCACAGGAGAATGTTGTAAATTCAGCTTTATAAAAGGATGTTTCTTCTATGTTACTTAGGAATTCTTCTTCTGTTACTCTGTTTCCACTTTTTTCTAGTCCTAAGGTTAAAACAGAATCCCTATATATTTCAAAGAAAGGTCAAGGCCTAAATAAATAAATAAATAAATACATAAATAGACACTGTCCCTAATCAACAGAAAAGACTTGAATAAAAGAAAGTTTCTATAATTTTAACTAGAGAATATTACATAGAATTTGAATCCTATGAAGAAAGGCTCACATCTCTATGAAAAAACAGAGTCTGCTCCAGTCTTAAAGCCAGTACCAGGCAAAATACAATTGCTTCCTACTCTGAGGAAAGGTTGGAGAAACACTCCCCCCAGGCCTTAGCCCTGAGATTATTTCCACAGGTCTGTTGTTCCCTAAGCAACAGACCACAGGCCCAACAAAGTCATCACTGTCTACAACTAGGCATACCTGATCATTGGCCAAGGAACATAGCCTACATCCCTATAAGTGTCGTATTATTAAAAGGAAAAGAAATCTTTCTTATTTTCTTGAAAGGCTTTCAAAGTCTCTGACAATATCTGTCTTCCACCCAAAACAGAAAGACGAAAGGACAATGAATATCATTCACCACAAGTAGTTATCACTGAACTAAGGATTGAAGTTTCAATCCTTAATGGAACTGGCTCCAAATAAAAAAAAGCATAGAATAAATGCACCTACTGTCCAGCCCTACTCAGGAGACTACACTCTACTTCAGTAAAACACATAATATTTTGAGGTTAACCTTAGACATTGAACAGTGTTTAACAGTGCTCTGCAAACATTGCGTAAGTAAAGCACAGGTGTTTATTCAGAGCATTTTAAATGTGGGCCGAAATAAAATCCTAGAAACTTCATTAGTACTGCATCCATTTTAAGATGGTAAACAGAAAGAAGTAACTATTATAAATACCCCCTCTCTTAAACAGTTCTAGCTTTAAATTCAGCACTCTTGGTTTCTATTTTTCACTGAAATTTTTTGTTGTACCATGTGAAATGTAGGTCAAGTTGTTGGTAAGTGCCGGATAAAATCTGTTTATATTGAAAAGTAAATGGTAAAATCCTTCCAATCTGACACAGTTTTAAAAAATTCCTCCTGCCAAAGTGCTATGTAGGGTATCCCCCATAAATCTGAGGAATGTTTAACATTCCTCTCTGGATGCTAGATTTTAATGACAATATGTAACTTTCCCCTGAGGGCAAATTCATAAGCATTGAAATTCACAAGACCCTCTACTACTGGGGGCCAATAATAAAGAACATAACTGAAATCTTATTCAGATTCTTATGCTTTATGTCCAGCGAAATCCTAGGAAGACCCCACATGCAATAAAAGGCAAGATGTGTGCTATAAACTGAATGTTTACATCACCCCAAAATTCCTATCTTGAAGTCCTAATCCCCAATGTTGTGGTATTTGGAAGTGGGGCATTTGCAGAGTAATTAGGTTCAGATGAGGTCATGAGGATGGAGCCCCCATGATGTGATTAGTACCCTTGCAAGAGGAAGAGACCAGAGCCCACTCTCTCTCTGTTTCCCTCCATCAAGTGGGGGTGCAGCAAGCCATGAAGAAGGCTCTCACTAGGAATCAAACCTATCAGTACCTTGATCTTGGACTCCCAGCCTCCAGAACTATGAGAAACAAATGTCTGTTGTGTGAGTTGCTCAGTTTATGGAATTTTGTTATAGCAGTCCAAGCAGACTACGACAAGGTGAAACTCCAATATTGAAGACAAGTAAGGCACACAGAGGCCACCAAAACTTCAGGTGGAATTGCCCGTAGCTCATACTAGAACCTATCAAAGCAATAATTTTTGAACAATACGATACAAGACAGCCTCAATGTTGTGGCAATTGCAGAGAATATGATAGCAGTATAAATGTCAGTTCTCCAAAATCTACAGAAGAAATGTCCATCAATTTTTGGACATTCCAGACCTTTCTTGTACGTGATTTTTTGTTCATTTTCCTACTTTACATACATCATACAGAGGATAAAAGGAAATAAATGTCAACCCGCTGTTAGGAAAAAACTTGGTTTGGTGAAAAACAGTTTAAAACTCTTGGAAAAATGAGACATTACAAAATATATTGACATTATTATGCCTGACATAAAAAACTAGCTCTCTTGTAGCTACTCTAAAATTTGTAGAAAATCATAAATTCCCACAGTGTGATGCAGAAGTTCCTTCAGCTGTTGCCTCAGTGACCATCTCCTCAGTCATGGGCCAACTATTTTCAAATCATCTAGAGTAGCAGGTAGCATGGGAAGGCAAAAATAGTTGTACTTTTATACAGTCTCTGGAAAGAAGTGAGATATATACAGCTATACACAATTGACACTTTAACAACATGGAGGTCAGGGGCGCCGACCCCTGCACAGTCAAAAATCCACATAAAACTACAGTGGACCCTCTGTATCCATGGATTGAAAATACAGTTGACCCTTAAACAACACGGGTTTGAACTGCACAGGTTCACTTGTACGCGGTATCCATATACATAAATACACACCTCCAGCGCATTTGAAGATAATCTTTTCCTAATTTAACTCCAAAATAAAATAAGTTTTCACACAATGTCCAAGAAGATAGATGCAGTCATTTCGAAGATGGGAATAAATTACTTAGCTACCAAGGATTCTTCATATATAATGACCTAATAACTATCACAGATCTTGCTTAAATGATTGTCATATGTAACCTTTAGGGGGTATGGCATGAGATTTGCCACATACTGAGGAATGGTAGGAGGGTGTTCAGTGGGTGTCCAGGGTAATTCTACATCCTGGGGCACACCCTCTTCTGGGTGAAGTCTTCTGGTTTTAGAGTAATCTTGACCTGAATTAAAGGTTACTTACCTGGCACTGATCCTTTCTGTGTTCCACTACAGAAAGAAAAGTACCGTTGGAAGTAAAGCACCTTCTGCCATAAAACAAAAACCCTGTATCAACCCTAAGGAAAGGGAAAAAAAGATCTGAAGTTTAGAATTCCACTAAGACGGCAAGGATCTGAAGCTCACACACGTACAAAGTATGGTCTTTAGGTTTTTCCGACCAAGGTGACCTTTTTTAATCGCCAATCATTTCTTCTAACATGAATATATTCCTGTTCAGAGTAGGACTTCTGTTGCTAAATGACAACGGTTCCCTACGAGGACTCAGATCCAGTATCCAGTGCTAACTCTGCCATGGACTAGATGAGCTAAAGTTTTAAATGGAGATGCTAGAGCTCAGAAAATAGATAGACTAAAAAGGAGGAAAGACAAAAAAGTTCTCAGTTGCAGTATTTCTTCCTAAGTTATGAGCAAGATAAACTGGAGACCTCTAATTCAGAGACCAGGAAATGAAGGAAGTCTGCCCTAATAAAAACAGTATCACATCCTTCCTGTGAATGCTCTAAAAATAAATATTTTACTAGTTTATGGTGATTTAAGTGTCCCTTATTATCTTCCTTTAGAACAACTCTTATCCTGGGCTGAGCCACCCTCTGTCTGATAAACCCCATCACTCCGACTCACTGTGTTTTCTCGGGGTCTCAGCCTGGGTGGCCAGGGAACAGTGCATCACTTCACCCAATCTAAACTAGGATCAACTAGAAGCTGCCGAAATACAAAACTAGGGGCTAAGATTGGGAGCCACATTATTTCAGCTCAGAACTGCTGTGGGCAAACTCCAAGGAGAGGGGTATCAGGGAAACTACCCGTCGGGGGTTGAGACTTATGGAGCTCCCCATTCTCTACCAGCACAGCATGAAAAGAACTGAAGCCCAACCCTGAGGCAATATACTAGGAATGTGAAATACAAGAGAACAAATCTAGGTCTGAATTCCAGCATTCACTGGATACTTTCTATGGCCAGGCACTGTGCTAGATGCTAAGGAAAGAGAGATAAATGATGAATGAGGAATCTAGTCTCAAGAAGCTCACCATCTGAAATGCTTTCTCACATGTTTTCATTCAGTAGTTTTCTATGTTTAGCTCTTATATTTAGGTCTATGATCCATAAATTTTTGTATATGATGTAAGGTAAGGGCAGAGTTTGATTTCTCTGTAGACAGCTGTCCAACTGCCCCAGCACCATTTGTTGAAATGATCATTCTTTCTCCCATTAAATTGCTTTGATATCTTTCTGAAACTCAACTGGCCATATATGCATGGGTCTAATTGTGGACTTTCTACTCTGTTCCATTGATTTATTCATCTATCTTCACACCAATACCACACTATCTTGGTTATTAGAGCTTTATAATAAGTCTTGAAATTAAATAGCGTAAGTCTTCTGATTTTGTTCTTTTCAAAACTGTTTTCATTTTTTTAAATGTATTTTTAAATTTTAATTAGTTTTGAGTATACAGTACATTGGTCAGACATCTATATAGTTCATAAATAGATCCCCCCAATTGCTCCCTCCCTCCTCTGGCCCTCCACCTAACCAACGTATTAATGCTAACTGCATTCCCTATGCCATGCTCCCCATCCCCGTGACCATCCATCGGCTACTAATTTGTACTTCTTTAACCCTTCATCCCATTCTCCCAGCCCCCCAACTCCCCTCCCTTCTGTCCATCACCAAATTGTCCACTATATTTGTGAGTCTGTTTTTGATTAGTTTGTTCTTTTTATTCCTTAGATATCGCATATAAGTGAAATCATATAGTGTTTATCTTTCTCTGTCTGACTTAAATACCTTCTAGGTCCATCAAAGCAATATGTTCTTCCTTCCCCTTCCTTCTCATATGTAGGAGTCTTGTTTTCTTATCCTTTCAGCCACTCTATCTTGTGACTGGAGCACTTAATTCTTTTCTATTTAAGGTATTTATTGATAGGAATGTAGTTGTTGCCATTCTGTATTCCTGTTTTTGGTACATGTTTTTTCTCCTTAAAGGAGTCCCTCCAACATTTCCTGTAATGCTGGCTTGGTGGAGATAAATTCCTTTAGCTTATTTTTGTCTGGGAAGCTCTTTATCTGTCCTTCCACTCTAAATGATAGCTTTGCTGGATAAATTATTCTTGGTTGTATATCCTGGATCTTCATCCTGTCAAATATTTTTTGCCAAGCTCTTCTGTCTTGCATAGTTTCTTTTGAGAAATCAGCTGCCAGTCTTATGGGTGCTCCCTTGTAAGTAATTATTTGTTTTTCTCTTGCTTCTTTTAATATTCTTTCTTTGTATTTAACCTTTGGCATTTTAATTATGATGTGTCTTGGTGTGGGCCTCTTTGGATCCCTGATTTTTGGAATTCTCTGAGCTTTCTGGAGTTCTATGTCCATTTCCTTCACCAAGTTAGAGAAGTTTTCCATCATTATTTCTTCAAATAGCTGTTCAACATCTTGATTTTCTTCCCTTACGCCGAGTAGATGAATATTTGGAGCCTTAATGGTGTCTCATATGCTCCTTAAATTATTTTTATAGTCTTGGCATCTTTTTTCTGATTGAGTGTCCTGACTGGCTTTCCTATCTTCTAGATAGGGCATGTGATCCTCTTCTTTATTCACTTTGTTTATTACTTTGTTTATTCCATTTAATATACTTCTCATCTCAGATAATATGTTCTCCATTTCAGACTGGTTCCCTTTTATAATTTCCATTTCCATTCTTATTTTTTTTTTTATAATCAGTGTTTTGAACTCTGCATCTGTTAGATTACTTGACTCCATTATATCTGGATCTCTGTTATCTTCTCTCATATGGTTTCTGCTTCTTTGTCTTCCCATTTTGGCTGCCTTTCTGTGTCTGTTTCTATATACTAAGCAAAGCTCCTAAGTCTCCTGGTCTTATTAGTGTGGATTTGTGAAGTAGGTGTCCAGTGGCACAGTCTTGAGAAGGGTTCAACTGTAAGCCAAACTTAGCCCAAGCCTCTACCTTTCCTGGGCCACCTGTTAAGATTCAGCGAGCAATCCCCAGATGCTGTGCTTACGATTGCCTCAAAAGGCCACACCAGAAACCAAGCCCAGCTATCTCCACCAGTGTGAGTCTCAGCAAGGAGCACCTGACTCGCTGAGGATATACCTGGATGTGGCTTGGGTGGGGCTGCAAGTTGGGGGAGGAGGGGTTTCAGGAAATCCTCTGGGCGGAGCGACCTCTGTTATCCAGTTGGATGACGTCAGGGCTATTGCAGTGCTGTGTCTGCACACTGGGAGGGGGACGGCTCAACAGGGAACAATGGATATCACTGGCACTTCTGTACAGAGAGAGTCTTGCTTCGGCCTTCACTCCAACAATGTCTCCTTGTAAGTCTCTGGTGCTCCCTGAGCACAGCTGAACCGGCACTGGTGCTCAGAGTGAGCAGGTCCATCACCTGCGAAAATCCGCTCATGGACACGGCCCCTTTAAGAAGCTTCTGCCGCCTCTGCCGCTGCCGCAGCCTCCATCTCAGCCGCTAGGGCCAGGCAGCCCCCATCCTCACCCCATCCTACCTTCTGCTGGGTTGCAGGGTGATTTCTTGGATTTCTCCACAGTTGTATGGCTTGTTCATCCCAGGTGATTTTTTCCTTGCTGCTGCTCCTTATTTCTGTCACAACTTTGATTTAGTCTCCAGAGGGATGAACAGAGCCTCTATCATCTATGCCATTTTTTTCTCCCCAAAATTGTTTTCATTTTTCTAGATCCTTTGCATTTCCACATAAAGTTTAGAATCAGTTTGCCCCCTACCTCCCACCCCAAAAAAAGCCTGCTGATATTTTGACTAGGCTTTAGTTGACTTTATAAATCAATTTGGGGAGAATTAACCTTAACGATATTGACTATTCCCATTCACAAACACACAAAAAGATTTTTTTTTTTTTGGCTGTACGCCTGTGTTGACAATCTTTTTAAGTATTTTTCTTGGAATTTTTTAGAACAGTAGCTCTAAAAGATTCTGTTATATAGCATGCAGTATTGAGGACATAAATAATAATGTCTAATAAATATCAGAAGTTAATAATACCACCCAAAAAATTATATGAAAGTATATTATTTTTACAACAAATAACAGAAAATTTAGGTCATTGCATCTAATTTTGCTAATAGACTTTTCAACTGTTATTCTATTTGGTTTTTATGTTTTTATTTTCCTTGGATTGTATAAATAAGATGTCTAGTTTCACTTTTACTTGAAGGATATTCACCTTCACTTTCACTATTTCAGTCACTGAAAGAGTACATCCTCAGCTCAGCTCTGACGTGAACTGTTTGCAAAATTTGATCCCCAAATAGCAGAAAATGATGAAACCTCAATCTGGGTTCTTCCTAATGGAAATAAGATAGGACTACATCTCTTTAGATGTACAAGTATGCTGTATGGCTAGGATTAATACTCAAAAATCCATATAGAATAGACTCAAATGATCAGAAAGGACACCTTCCAAAAATAACCCACAGAGCAATTTTGTTGCAAACCAGCTAAATATAAGCCCTATTCATAGATATGAGGACGAATTTCTCTGTGTAACTACAAGTGTCTCATGGGAAGAGAGCTGAACTTCAGTGAAATTTTAATGTATGCAAAAGTTGCCTTCCACCTCCAGGCAGTGAAATACCAGATTTCATTTTCTGAATCCTTAGTAGCCTCAGACAGTTTCCTTGCTTTCCAGAGACCAACATTTCAATGTCTTCTCCTCCCCACACGTAGAGCTATTCCATGCTTCTAATATCTCCTTCCAACAAATCCTAGAATTATAGGCTATCATGCTGAGAAGGATCTTAGAAATCACCTAATCCATCCCCTTGTTTTGCAACTGGGAAAACGGAGGTCTAGTCATACCATATTGTGCTCATGCAGAAATTGGACTAGAACTCAAGCTTTCTGCCATTTGCTGCCTTCAGAGCTGTCACAAAATACCATATCACAGAAATCAGTTTAAACCATTATGTTAAGGTACTATTTATCCCAGAATAGTTTCATTTTATTTTTCTTTTCTTTTTTAACTATAGAATACACATTTTTAAAATTTCAGATAATGTAGATAATGTACAAGTCT
>NW_006436284.1:4109800-4117503 GCF_000325575.1 Pteropus alecto
ACTTTTATTTTCAGATAGGTATTTATCTTTTTTCCTGTGTATTTACATACAAATATTTCTATATATAATTTTGTTTTAAGGTGATTTTTAAACAAATAATATTACCTATTGCAGGCATTTGGTTTATTTGTCTATTTGTTGACTTACCATATTGGAGGTCTGCTGCATATTATACAGTGTGGCAGATGGCCTGTTATCCATTCGACATAATAGCTTCCTCCTTCTATGTTCTTACTATTACAATGGAGAAGCCCAGAAGCACATTTTCCAGAATCCTTTTTAACTATGGCTCTGGGTTAAATTCTGTCAGTAAAAGGTACTCCTGCAAGACTGAGAAGGCAATAAAGAAGGAAAGCTAATATTTTCTAGCAGTTATTACAGACAGACATGTGGGCAAATAGAAAAAGATGGGAGTTTACAGCAGTTTCTGGGAAAGCTCCTGAAAATCACCTGTTGCCCAACTTGTAAAAAGCCTCGTGAAAAGAAGGATATTAATGCAGGACTATTTGAAGAACAGAAATTCCAACCATTTCTACACAGGTTTAATTCCTGGATTAAGTGGGACCATCATCTCCCGTGTCCTATTATCAAGCTGCGCCTCTCACTCTATTTTGACTTTCTTTCCTTAAGATTTGTTTTGATTCATGATTCAATGTCCTTTTAGTTCATCTAGAGGCAGCACTATAAATCTTATTCTGGTATTTTCTTAGAAATATTGCCAAGGACATTGCTTCCTATATGAAGATCCACTAAGAAATTTGTTTCAGAACTAATCACCAAAAGAAACATTTGCACATAGAAACTCATGCATTAATCATTTAACTAATCAATTTAGTTGATAGGAAAATCAGAGTTAATTAACACACAATTTTTCAGGAACTGTGTAAGACACAATGGTTCATGTGTGTTGTATTTTCACTGGATTTTTTCCTTCTATACTAATTTATGTTTTCCTTGGCCCATATTTTTTAATTTACTTCTCTCATTTCACTACATATACATTTGTATTTTTCACTACCTCTCCCAATTAAGAAATACAGCATATAAATACAAGATATAATTTTTAAAATACATGTAGCCCAAGCTTCCTCAGACACATCAACGTGTGGATATAAATGGGATAACTTGAACAATAACTAAAATTTTACTAGTTTATACTCCTATAAAACACACCATCTCTGCTCCCAACCAAATGTTTCTGGAAGTTCACAGTGGGTGTTTCACTCAGATTTACACATATCTGTTCTCCTATTAGGTACCATGAGAGCTGAACACCATAGACATGTATTTCTTTCCTCAAGTAACAGGTCTAGATGAGTGCTCAGGTCAACAGAGCAACTCAACTCACCTCTTTATTGTCACTTGTGAACCTAAGCTGATGTCTGCTCTGCCATTTTCAACATGTGACTTCCAAAGTTGCCCCAAGTATTGACATTCCAGTCAAATGAAGTTAGTAAAAAAATAAAAGGAAGGAAGGAAGGAAGGAAGGAAGGAAGGAAGGAAGGAAGGAAGGATGGAAGGAAGGAAGGAAGGAAGGAAGGACGGGGAAATATGTTGGAGATTTTTACGAGTCAAGCCTGAAAGTACAATACATCACTTACATTCATATTCCACTGGCGAGCTTAGTCACATGATCACACACAAGTGCAAGGGAGGCTGGGAAATGTAGTGTGGCTGTACATTAGGGAGAAGAAGGGATTTCAGTAGATAGCAGTCTTCTCCATGGTACATTTTCTTCTACACCATTTGCTATATTTTCTTCAACAAAACTAGAATCATACTGTATTCTGCTACAATCATTTAAAATTACAGTTGACCCTTGAACAACATGGGTTTCAACTGCACGGGTCCACTTATATATCTTCACAGTTCACAGTTCAAACCCATGTTGTTCAAGGGTCAACTCTGTTTTCCATCTATGGCTGGAAATCCGAGGATCCAGAGGGCCATCCGTAGCTACATGTGGATTTTCCACTGACAGAGGTGAGCACCTCTACCTCCCACAATGTTTAAAAGTCAACTGAATATTGAGCATTTGCCTGTCATAAAGTTGTCTTCAGAAACAATTTCAAAAGACAATGTATTATTTCATTTCATATGTAGAATAAAGTATTTACTTATTCTCCTGT
Source organism: Pteropus alecto (assembly GCF_000325575.1). Taxonomy (NCBI): domain Eukaryota; kingdom Metazoa; phylum Chordata; class Mammalia; order Chiroptera; family Pteropodidae; genus Pteropus; species Pteropus alecto. The sequence goes on from NW_006436284.1 coordinate 4,111,930, forward strand.
TCTTGGATATTAACTTCTGTCCAATTTTTGGTTTAATAAATGAAGCTATATTCAAATATTATATAAATCTTTAGCAGCTTCTCCAAATTTTTTCTTAGGATAAATTCTTCCAAGTGAAATTATATGGTCAAGGGACATATACGTATACAGAGGGTGTGTTTTATTTCCATTCCACTTGACAGAGAGAGGGGTGGTGAGTTAGCCCTGTTTAGTCACATCCCAGTATAGATGCAGATTTCCCTTCCTGACTATCATCCCTTTGGTGTTGAGAGCCCCACCATCTATCTCAAAGCATCTAAGAGTGTCCATTGAAAAGAGGGGTCTTTTGCATAAAGTCAAACAAGAATTGAGCATAATCTCTCCTGAATGATCACCAGGAGATATGCTAGCTATTGGACCTGGAAGGCTCTCACCAATGCCAATATGAAGGGTATCTTTGTAGATCCTCCTTACAGGTTATGTATAATATTCACCAAAGTGGAAACAGAATGGTCCGCAGACACTGGTTTTGCTCCTAAGTGATTCCCTGGCTCTAGCAATGGATGTACTCAATCTATTATAAGTTGGAGCCTACTTCATTCCTACCCACAAAATTTCTGCAGGTCCCAGTGCACTTCGACCCTGCCTTATGCATTTTTAAGTATTTAGTGTTATACAGATTCTTGTAGGCTGCTTCAAACATAGAATGCACTGACCTACAAATAAGTTTATAAATAAGAAAATTTATAGACTATAGAATAAGAATTGCCAAACTACAGCCCACAGGCAAATCTGGTCTGCAGACTATTTTTGTAAATAGTTTTATTGAAACACAGCCACGTCCATTCATTTACATTCAGTCTATGACAGCTTTTTACAACAACTGCAGAGTTCAGCAGTTGTGAGAGAGACCTTATGACCCCTAAGTTTAAAATATTTACTATCTGGTTCTTTACAAAAAATAGTCTCTTACCTGTTGGGAGCCGAGCTAACTTGGCGAGCTCTGAGATAAGTGGCACTAAACTATTTGAAGCACTCAGTATTTTCAAAGAAGGGAGCTTGATAGCAGAGCAGAGAGTTCTGAGTTATGAGAACTTCATTGTTTTGCAGGATAGGTAATTTGGCTGACCTTGGGTCTTGACTGCTGTTTTCTCATTGCAATGCTATAAGTAGTGTGTTGTAAATAAACTCGGGGCTGCAGTATTCACTGTACCCCCTCCCAACTCTATCTCTTGTCTCTGTCTTTTCTTTAATCCTCACTCCCCTTCTCAGGTACTGTTCACCTCAGCCGGCAGGCTCCGGCACTTACCTCTGATCTAGAAGCTAGGCTACAATTACTGAGCTAGGTACTATGCTCACATACGCCCTTACTCATCTGTTGAGCTTTCTTATTCTACTTATAAATGTCTTATATTAGTGCATTGTTAATGCATCTGGCCTTCTTAATTTCAGACCATTTCACCCATTTGTCATAATTAATCTTTAAATTTCACTCCTCTCCTCCCATTCAGTTTTAGTTCACGATTTAGGTGCACACACTACATTTCAGTCATTCAAATTAATAATGAACATGTTAAGTAGCACTTTTTCTCTCTGTAAATGAAGGACTTAAGTATTTTTAAATGCTTGATGTGCAATACTACTGATATCTCTCTTTCTCTTATTCCTAGTAAATATTATGCTGGTATGTGTGGTCATAGCCATTCCCATCATAAAAGACTCTACAAACCTAGGATTACCTCATCCCAATAGAAACAAAGGAGAAAAGGAATTAGGCTTAATGGAAAGCTAAAGTAAAACCATTTTCAGTGATGTCAGAGGAACTTAGAAATAACAAAGTGTGTATCTTTCAAATAAATGTGCTCTCCTTTCAAAAGGCATTATGGCATAGAAAACTGTTTTTAAGGCCCTAAAAATTGCCATTAAATGTAAAGGAAGATAGAAAGGATCATTAAAATAAAAATCAATTAAAGAAATTCTAAAATTTAAAATATGTGCCTAAATCAAATAAAATAACACAAGAGAAAACACATAGCTATTTAAGAAGTACATATAAAATTGCAAGATACTCTTGTCTCCAAGATAAACAGCTAGTTAGTTAATCACTGTTTTCCAACTGACGTAACAGGGATGTACTTGCGTGTATTATTTACAAAACCAAATACATGATTAATAAAAAGACGCAGTTTAAAACACCCTCTTTTAATGTTTTTGTTATACAAGTGGACCCAGATTTGTGACTAAAACTCGTCAGAGAAGCATGTGAAAAGTGGTATGAATCGTTACTGATTTCCTGCCTTGCCCCCTTCCACAGAAACTCATCCTTTTCCCCAAACTAAAAACATATAAAATGTCGACAGTTATAAAACCATATGTAAAGAAAGCAATTTGTTTAAAAAAAATTTTTTTTAATCTCTAATACAAAGCCTTCTTGCCTAATTGCTCATATTGTCACTTAAGTCTTTCCTGCAAGTACAAAAGTGATTCATAGTTTAATATAGTTAGAGTCAATTTAGAAAAAACTCCTTTTATTTAAATAAATGTGAAATCTTTTCCAAGCCTTGGAAACTGCTGGTTTCATTGACATGTTGACTTTTAAAGGTGAGATAGTCAGTCTTTGGTAACTTTAACTAGAGTCTTGTATGGAGGCAGGGTGGGAGAAAGGCCTAAGGATGTACAGGAACTTCTTTTACCTATATCTTACTATAATCCTACTGTTTGATGAAGCCCAAGGATTGCTTAAGTAAAAATCAATTTTCAAAACTTTACGGAGTGTTGAAAGACCATTTCCAAGTTTTCATATTCAAGAGTCCTCAAATTAACATCCATCATCCATCCTTTTGCCTCTTTTACTTTCTTCCATGTACTCTGGGAATTAGGTATTAAATTTATTTTCTCCCTCTTCCCCACTGCCATTCTCAGCTCCATCTCTATATACCCTTTATAAAGTATAAGAAAGTGTCAGTCTTGACTTTAGTAATCTTCCCTTTCAATATCCTTCCTAACTTTGCTCGTTTCTTTCAGGAATCTAGAACTATATGCTGGGCCTTGTATTAGTTATCTATTGCTCTTTAACAAATTACTGCAAAACTTAGCGGCTGAAAACAAGAAGTGTTTATTATGTCACAAAGTTCCTGTGGGCCAGGAATTTAAACACAGTTTAGCTAGATAGTTCTGCCTCCAGGTTTCTCATGACGCTGGAGTCAAGGTCTTGTCAACTGAGATTTATAGTCTACCAAAGGCTTCACTAGGGCAGGAGAATCCACTTCCAACATGACTCATCCCTATACCTGGCCAATTAGTACTGACTATTGGCAGAAGGCCTCAGTTTCTCACCACAGGAAACTCTGTATAGGGCTGCTTGTGTGTCCTCACAACACGACAGCTAGCTTTTCTCAGAATGGTTGATTTAAAGAGTAAGGCAGAAGCTGCCTCAATGTCTTTTGTGACCTAGCTTTGGGAGTCATTTCCACAATGTCCTATTGGTTACAAAGGTAATCCTTACTCAAAGTGGTATGATAACACAAGAGTTTGACTAACAGGAAAGCGAGAATCATCGGGGGCTATCCTGGAGGTCACCATAGACCCTAACTGCCCAATGCCTTTCACCCTGGCCTGCTTACACTTGTACTGGCTCTCCTTCCCAAATGGCCTCCCCGACCAAAGCAAATCTTTAGTGCATTTATCCTCTTAGTTTCCTATTCTTTACTAAGTATAGCTTTGCTGATCTATTATGTTAATTTTTGTTAATGTGCTCAGAGAATACTGCAGGGGAAAAGTATTACTTATAGCTCACATTCTCCTTCATCAGAGAATAAAAGAGAGAAGGCCTTGAAAAGCACTAACTCCAGGGTAAGAAACATCAACTACAGATGAGGGAAATGTCCTGGTATTAAGTTCTGAAAAACCTCACCACACGAGCATACACCTACTTCCATAACTCCCAAATCCAAGTTTTTAGGGACGGTATGGACAATAGAATAATTCTAGTTACAGGTTTTTACCTGAGCTTTCCGACTATTGGCTGAAATTAAAGAGACCATGCTCTGATCCCTGTGCACACCTGTGTATCCTCAGAGCTTGGCCAAGAGTAAGCATCCAACAAATACTAGCTCAATGAAAGTTAGAAGGTCCAGACAGACTTTCTTTCTAAATAGATGATAGTACTGACGTAGTCACCCACCTACTTTCTAGAAACTCAAGATGTACAGCTTCAACAAAAAAAGGCAGAGGAAAGGCAAGAGAAAAATTGTTCGACACACTTTAAAGCAACACAACATAGTCACCGTTAGAAAAAAACAATTAGAAGCCTAGCTCTCTAAAATTAAAAATACCAAACAAGGATGACTTCATTTCAGTTATGTCTTTGAGATTAAAAACAAAAGAATTACAAACAGGAATTATCAGAGACCAACAATAATAAGTGCATTTACTGAGCATCCAACTTGGGCCATGTTCTTTGCGTACATTAGCCATACCTCTTTCAAGCATCCTTCAGGACAGATAGTAGGAACCTCATTCCAAAAGGAAAAAACAAATAGGAGGCAAATGACTAGTTAGAGATAGAGAATGGGGCTTCAAACTCAGGTTTATGTGACTCCAAAGCACAAACTTTTTTCTCCAATATTATGCTAACTTGTTGCCTCTAAGCAAAATCCAGGATTACAGGTTGTCGTCAATGGAAATTAAGGTAGACCCTCGGCTCCTCTGTAATCTATCTGGGCTCATGTATTGGCTTGGTGCAACTGTGGGCTTGCCCAATAGCTAGGCCAGTCAGATCCAGGGACTTTTTAGGGTACCTCATTGACTGCATAACTTTCTTGAGAAGGACAGAAAATATAAGACTGGGTTAAGGCTTACCTCAGCACTGAAGCCTATAAACTGTGGTGATTTGTACAATTTGACTGAAGAAGGATAGAAAAGAGAAGAATGTAATATTTACATTTCTTCCAAAACAATAAGTTAAATTTGTTTTTCCCCTGTTGGTGTACAGATATATATGCAAAGGGTCGATTTTCTGTATATTACTATTTTTTTTATTCTATAGCAACATTCATCTCTGCATGAGAGTTTTAAACTGTAATAAAGGATTTTAATGAGAAATTAAAAAAAAAAAAAGGAAACTATTCTCTATGTTCACATATGGCCACCAAGCACACAACCTCCGAAAAAAAAATCATCTATGAACTACAAATTTAGAGTTTCAAGAATGTTGGAAACATAATGTGTTGAATTCTATCATCTAATTACTCAGTGCTGAACAACACTAAAATCCTTAAGAAAGAAAAAAGAAAAAAGTGAAAAAATTCTCCTTAAGAGGAAACTCGCAAATTACTTAATCTTCCATGGCAATCAGTAAGAAATAGTAGATTTTTTAATTCCTTAAAATTTCATAAGGAACTTTTTAAAGTGTTCCCATTCTCTTCTTTGCATGTCACTGAGAATTTATCTTAAAATTCAACTTATCTAATATTTTAATAAATTCTACATTTTAGCTTTCCCCTGGCATTGTGGAGGATATTAAGAAGCATAACACTTGTGTTTTCCTCTACAGCAGTGGTTCTCAAATTTAAGCGTGCATTTGAATCACGTGGG
>NW_006436284.1:4117557-4124622 GCF_000325575.1 Pteropus alecto
GCCTGGAATTTCTGATTTGGCAGCTCTGAGGTGGGGCCTAAGAAATTATTGTTCTAACAAATTCTCGAATGATGCTGATGCTAGGGGTCCAGGGGCTACACTAGGGTCCACTACTACAGAACTAAGCCTCCAGTCCAGATAAGCAGGCAAGACATAGACATCTGTGAAGTGAAGAATTCTATATAGCAGCATAAGATCAGACACTAACTCAGAGAGACAAGTGATATAAGAGAGGGTAACGTAAGAACTCCCAGAAGGAAGTGATAGCATAGGCAAGAGTCATCAGAAAAGAAGTGAGATGGGTTGACTTTCATTGAATGAGTAGGAGGAAGAAGAAGAAGGGTATCTCAGACATACATATTTGTGTTAGTCTCACAAAACAGCGAGGCCACTCTGAGAAGAGATTCTCCACTGTCAGCCATGGCTGATATGTTTGTAGAGGTACACTGGGGCCAATGAATGCAGAGAACCTTTGAATGCAGATGAAAGGATTCATGGGCTTTAGGAACCACTGAAGGTTCTTCAGTGAAAAAATAATGATTTTAGTGAAGATTTAGTGAGGATTTTGGTGAGAATTAAAAGGCAATAACATATACATTTGATTGGTGTTGGAAGAGACTAGACAGAGGGAAGGACCAGCTAGATGTTAAATGCTGTGATCTTGGCCTGAGGTGATAAAAGATTGAAAGGAGTAAAGACAATGAAAATCAAGAGAAAGAGACTGAACAAAATAGAGATCTTGGTGACTTACCTGACCAAGGGCCAATGCAAAGAAGAGAAATGGGAGTCAAAGTTTACTGAGGTTATGAACCCTACGACTAAGAGAAAACTATTAAAAAATATTTTACTTTCTTGGACAATGCCCAAGTATTTCTGCTGACAGTATAATATCAGAAGGTACTGAGTTTTAGGGAGGAATGGGAGAGTCTATTTTGGCAAGTTTCAAACCTTCCCTAATCTTACAGGGTCAGGATTTCAAGTCTGAATCTCATTTGTGTCCAAACCCATTTAAACTCTTTAAAAAGTGATTTCCTGTTTTAAAGAGAAAAATATATTTTTTTTAAATTATTCAAAGGGCTTAAATACTTCTTAGACATCAAACAACTCTTAAGAAATAATATTTTGATGATTTAAGTAAAATTAATCAAAAACATATGGATCAAATTTCCTTTCAAATATATGTCATGTTTAGAAAGTAAGGGTAAGACTCTGCTTCACAAAATGAGTTTGCTCTTTTATCAAACCAAAAATGGCTGAAAAACTCTTCAAACATTCAAATTCCAGCCAGATTTGTCCTACCCTGGTTTCTGTGTTGTTGAATATCAGAATCTTTCAGGTCATTTTATTTTTTTTCATCAATGAATCATGACATTGGTTTCCACAAGACATAATATTTATGGACTATTTTGACATGTATATCTGCAAAATAAGGTAATGCAGTTGAATCAGTCGAATGCGCCAGTGAGAGCATATATACATATCCAAGAGCGCCCATTGCTATCAGTAACCTATGATGGTGGTTTTCATATTTGGCACGAGAAACTATTCTCCTGAGTAAACCCTATTCCCTAAGGAGCCATAAAGAAAGCGGACTAGCTTGCTAGCTGTGCCCCACTCAGCACCCCCACCACCAGCCTGTACACACAAACACAAACAAAACATCAAAACTGTATAGCTTTTGTGTCTTCCTTGCATGTTCTGATTTTCCTTTAGCAAAAATTCCATTACCTTCATCTTAGACTTTGTCATCCCCCAAACCCCATTATTTATCTTCCCATACTCCTAATCTCCACCTTCCTGATTTCTGCATTGCATTTCTTCGAAGCCCAGGTCCTTCTCTGTAAAAATAGGTAATAACAGGTTATTTATTAGCTAAATCCATAAATCACTAATTTCTTTACACCTGAGGGATAGGAACAACCTTATGGGTCACCCAGTTCCATCCCCTTGTTAACAGCCAAGTGAAGAAAGTTCCCCTGCGAGACAGAGCTGATCAGTAGAGGAGCCAGGATTAGCATGCAAGCTTCCTGATTTCCTTTCCATTATTTTTCCCCATTATACCACATTACTTTTTACAAGTGACTGCATGACTACAGAGTGACTATCCCTTTTTTTAAATCAAAAATGAACCATTTCCCTAGCTGATTGTTCAGTCATTTGCTCTCAACTTTCTGTAACTATCCCAGCTAAAATGTTTATGGTCAGCCATCCTAGAGGACGCTGTGGCAGGAAAGATATTATTGGTCAAAAGAGCATTTCCAGGATTTCATTATTTCCTACTACTGACTTAATACATGCCTAAAGCCAGATCTGTTCCACAAAACTCACTTGGTTTAGGGTAGTGATTTGCAACTGGGAATGACTTTTGCCTCTCAGGACATTTTTGGTTCTAACAACTGAGGAATGCAACTGGCATCTAGTGGGTAGAGGCTAGGGATGCTGCTAAATCTCCTACAACAGCCCCCATGGCAAAGAACTATCCAGCCCCTAATGGCAGTAAAGTAGAATTTAGGGCCATGTTTTTGGAGAGGGGGCTGTTGTAGCCATCTATGCAAGAATTTCCATACATTTCTAGGTTTGCAGATAATAGCTAGACCCTCTGTCTTGGAATATTCATTCGGCACCTATTATGTGCCAGGCATTGCACTAGGTACGTCTGCCAAATTAACATTAGAAAAATAGAATGCTGTAATCTTGCAAGGTTCTAGATACAGTGAAAGACAGAGTCACCAGCCATATATGATCCTGAGCATGCTACATTAGAGACGCATAAAATGCTGAACCATTGGAAAGCAATAATGTGCCTTTCTGGGATCAACAACAGCCACTTGGACCTGGTGAAGAACTTTCAAAAGACGAATGCGGTGTCAGTGCCCTGAAGCCATCCAAGAACAACCAGACAGGCATCCGTAAAGAATGCTTTGCGAAGTGAAAAATGGCCACGTGGTTTCTTTTGTTGTTGTTGTTGTTGTTCTGCCAAGTGAAAAGCAAACTGTGCTTTAAATATTTCAAGAAAAAAATCTCCCTTTGATACCATGTCTTATTCACTTTCACCAAATGTCATCCTGTCAGGCTGGGTGCTATCCAGGACATATCAAAAGCCTCTTTTATCAGTGTTATTCCTATTTTGAACACATTCTTTTCATTTAAATCAGTATAACTGGTTTGTATTAAAATATTGGAAAGGTTCTTGGGTTTCAGACTGATAGTAAATCCATAAAAAAGCAAATGGCTTTTCCATTTCCGGGAAATCTAGTTAAATGTTGTGAAAACAAATGAGCTCGGTGTGGTATATAATGAAATAATATTGAAGAATAAACATTGAATGTCTCTTGTTCGGTAAGCTCTTTGAACTCTGAAGAATGTGAGAAAAATACCTTCCCAAGCTAAGGGATCTGGAAACAGGGAGATAAGGAATGACAAATGCCCCCTCAAAGCTACTACAGATCCTCTACGCTATATAAACCTAAATCAAATTAAGGAAAGATCTCTTCTACAGGCTCAGGTAATATAGCTCTCCTGACAGGTGGCAAATTTGGTATCTGAGGACTTTTACCTCTCCTATGGTCCCTGTCAGAATCCTCAGGTGAGAAAAGCCTAGGGCTTTCAAGCCCCTCTCTGCCCCTCTCCCACTACCACCACCTCACGACAATCTGACTTGGTAAGGGTAGATCCTTCCACAAGATGGCGGTCAGAATTTATCTCTGTTTTCACCGTTTATCTTGACAAAATGTTTGTGAAGTTCAGTGGTGGTGCCATGGGATCTCTTTGAGGGTACGTGTGGAGTTATAATGATCCACACTACACTGTTGCCTTTCCTACCAACTCACATACAATCTAAACAAAACCAAGATGTTTGTTATGCAAATATAGCTTCAAGGAAAGTTCTTTTCCAACAAGATTGTGGCTTATAAACCCATTCTATAACTGAAATTAGATGTTCGTGGTTGGGTTTTACTGAAAATAATGTCACTGTGACTTATGTCTCACAATTTACAAGCTATTGGATGTACTGTTATATTTCATGGTTTATAATTTTCTGACACTCTCCTCCATCCCCCTTAGAGGATCTTAACACAGTTTTAGAGCTTGGAGGGAGGCATCATGCACTTCTCTGCACGTGCCAGACCAATAATCCTGCCTACTCCTTTCTATTTCTCCTTTCTAGTCTGTTTACCTGGGATTGTGCTTAAAAAGATATGACTACCTATTCTTCTTCCAGCCTAAATCCATGGGGAGCTCACTCAGTAAATATGAACCACCTCTCCTGTTTTCCGCTTAAAGAAGAGAATCAATTGTCCATGACTTTTGTACAAATAAAATGAGTTTTATAATTTTCCATAACGATACAAAAACATCAACCCTCTCCCTGAACATAAGTAAGGCACTTACTATCCTATCCTACTAACTCGGGTCTTTACAGTGCTCAATAAACTGCAGCACTGATGTATTAAATCAACTTTATTTTGACAAATAGAGATCATCAGTGTGGGCCTCCCCAGCTGGAGTGTGTCCTCTCCATCTAAGTAACATGCCAGTCACCAGCATCCTGTCTAGCCCTTTCTCATAATGCCACTTGGCTCAGCTGCATCTGTGTGTCTGTGTGTCTGTGTGACTCTATCTGTGTGTATGTCTGCATAAATGTTGCAGTGGAAGGTCATGGAAGCTGCCAAAGGACTCTGATCTAGTTAAATGAGACCATAATTGCAATTAAAGATACAGTAAAAACACTCTATATTGAAACTCTAAATTACCTCAAAGAGTCTATTCTTAGTTCTATGGCCTTCAGAACTAGTAGCATACACAATCATTACGGACTTAAATATGCAAAAAGTCACATTTAAGGATAGAATAGTAAGCTAAAAAATAGTAAGCAACTTTCAATATGTTGTGGATTTGCTACTAGCGAGATAAAATGTTCTGCCATTTTCAATTTTTCTCCCTCTGAGATGACTGATAAGCAACTGCCACACAACCCAGCATTCTTAAGTAGGCAGTTTGTCTAATATGACGATTGTAATATCTTATTGCATTTATCTTATTTGCAAACCTGCCTTCCCTCCAACCACCCCATCTTTAAGTGGGCAGGCATTGTATATTGTATGTTGCATTCCCTGAAATCCCAACACAGAGAATTATGCCCACATGATGCAAGTGGCTGATAAATGCTTGTTGACTAGATTAAACAAAGGACTCTGAAGAGCTTTTCTAAATTAAAAAAATAAAAGTTTAAAAAAATGGACAAAAGATAGGACCAAAAGATAGATGGGGGGGGGGAGAGAGAGAGAGAGAGAGAGAGAGAGAGAGAGAGAGAGCGAGAGAGAATAGATAGATAATCTCCACTAAACACATAAAAAGATTCTCAACCACATCATTTATCAGGTAAATGCAAACCAAACCAATAATGAACGAGTTCTCATCTATCAGATGACATTCTTTAATTTAAATATTAGGCCTTAACAAGTGGAAACAAGCACCCTCAAATAGTATAAATTGATTCAATTTGACAACATCTATAAAATTGCAAAATGTGCAAATTCTTTGATCTAGCAATTTCACTTTAAAAATCCACACAGGAGAAAAACTTAATATGTACAAAATTAGGAGGTTCAATAAAGCATGATTCGTAATTGAAAAAAGTGATGAAACCATTATATGTCCATTAATGTCATTAACAGAGGAATATTAAATAAATGATAGTCCATCCACATTATGAAGCCCTGTGACAACTTTAAAAAAATGAGGTAAATTTCTTACTCATGTTGAAAGATTTCCGAGTGTCATTAAGGAGAAGAGCATAGTTACAGAACAAGAAGAAAGACATGATCATATATTGGTTTGCTTTTTTTCTCTTTTCTTTTTTTTGTGTGTGTGTTTTGTTTTTTGTTTTATGCTTTCTGGTTTTGTTGGGAGGTTGTTTGTTTTTGTATGTTTGTTGTATGTGCTTGTATGTGTGTGAAGTAGACTTTATTGAAGAGTGCCTGGGGTTAGACACAGAGGAAGGGGGCACTAGAGCAAATCAAACAATTTTGAGCTAAATATGTTATTCCTCTCTTCAACAGTCCTACCAGAATGTTTTCCCTGACTGCTTTGCCTTATGTAGTGGCTTCCAGCCTCATACATTCTCACTGATTTTTCTCTCCTCCATTTTTTTTTTTAACATGAGTGATTATACATATATAGCTATGGAATGCATAGAGGGGGTTCTAGAGAAAATGCACATCTAATTTGTTGGTGGTTTCCTCTAGGATGGGAATGGAAATAAGGGTAGGAAGAGTTTTTCATCTTTTATTCTTTATTTTTTAAAACATCTGTACAGTTTGAATCTAAAACAAGAATATATCTATGTATTTCTTGAGTAATAAAACAGGAAAGGAGTAAGAGTGATGGATTATGAGTAAGGGTTTTCTTGTTGTTGTTATTTTTTGGTGTTGCTGTTTTACTTTCTTTTATATGTCTTCCTGAATTGTTCAAATAATTGCTTTTAAGATACTGGAAAGACTCAGTCTCCCTAAATAACTCCTTCACATCAATTCCAGAACCAGAGATTTATCATTTATTCAATGAACGTCTTACTGTGGTTTTATTGCAAACAAAACTGTGTGCTAAAATTCCCTTCTTTCTGACTTTCTCAGTTCCTTATTAAAATGCAAGTATCTCTCTCCTCCTCTCCTATGGCTGAGGTATAAAACCTATTTTCAACTAACATCTTAGGAAATTCCGGTAGCTACGAAAAAAATAGCGGGAGGAGAGGGAGGCAATTTTTGTTCCTTTATCCATTCATTCACTCAGCTACTATTAATTGAGAATTCATAGTCACTGTAATAAGCTGGGGATAGGATAACCTCACTGACTTTTAATCTAATGAGCAAGACAGGCAACAACAAACTAATTTATGAAAAAAAGAAGAATGGATGGAGAAAGGAAGGAAGAATGGATGGAAGAAGGAAGGAAAGAAAGAAAGAAGGGAAGAAGGAAGGAAGGAAGGAAGGAAGGAAGGAAGGAAGGAAGGAAGGAAGGAAGGAAGGAGAGAGAGAAAGAAAGGGAGAGAGAGAAAGAAAGACA
>NW_006436284.1:4124754-4136991 GCF_000325575.1 Pteropus alecto
GAAAGAAAGAAAGAAAGAAAGAAAGAAAGAAAGAAAGAAAGAAAGAAAGAAAGAAAGAAAGAAAGAAAGAAAGAAAGAGGAAAACAAACTATGATAATGGCCACGGGAAAAAGATACAGAGAGCTGTGAGTGCCTGTAAGATGTCCTGATCTCTGAGGGGAAGACTTCCCTAAGGAAATGACTACGTGGAGATCCGAAATTTGAACCACGTTACTGGGAAACTAGCGTTGAAGGACTGGTATTATTTAACTAACTCATAGTAACTGAAATTCATTCATATAAGAAACCATGCAAAATGAAGACTACTTATACATGTGATCTCACATTACCCTCTTGGGAAATTGGGTCTTGCTACCTTCATCTGCAGTACACCGGCTTTTCACATGTTTAAATACAGTATTTCATAATAGATAGGGATTTACAAATGTGGGGACAGAAACTGAGATTGAGTGAAAGTTCTAGAATTGGCAGCAGGAGAAGCAGGGGATAAGAGAGAAATTTGGAAGAAGGGAGAGAGGCGTGCCTAGAGCTAGGAGACCAGTTAGGTGGCTCATAGCCAAGTAAAAGACCGTGGTAGCTAGGAGTAGAGACAGAGAAAAGTAGACAGACCGTGGAAGATATTTGGCAAGTGAAATAGAGAGGATTTTGTGAATAATTATGTAGAAAAAGGAGTGTCAAGGATGAAGCCTAGGTTTGAAGGCTTGCATAAGCAAATAAGTATGGGTGGCTTTCCCTGAGCCAAGGAGCACAAGAAGACAAGAACTGGGAGCGGAGGACAAGCAGTAGAGCTCTTCAACACTTCCAGACTGAATGGCCTTTAAAACAGGCAATTAGAGAAACTAAGTAGGAGATCAGAAGAGCAGTATAGGCTGGAAATGTAAGCATGAGAATCACTGACATACAGAGGTGTGGGTGATGTCAAGTGGGACACACAGATACTAAATAAAAACAGAAATGAGTGGTGGTCAATAGCAAAATTTACCCAGTTAAGACAGGACCAGATCTGGCAACCATAGGTCCACTGAGATAAGGCCCAGCTGCCCTCTAGTGGAATCCAAGCCATTTTAACAGCCTGCACCAGGAAATACATTGAGCTGATTTTCGAATGACTACAAGCAGAAATGCTGTAGGCCTTCTGTGGAAGAAAAAGGACCTCGAGAAAAGCTACCTACTTTCCCCTTCCTCCACAAGGCTCTGGGTTAAATGAGGTTTCTCTCTTAATGGAATTCAAAAAAATAATCTAATAATTGTGTTTCTGAAATACCAGTCTACAATCCTTTTTCTATAATCCAAATACTATCCTAAAGTTTCTAAAAACTAAAATGTTTTCCCCTAAACTCTTTGGTGGCCAAACCTGACTTGATCTGAATCGATTTGGTGGCAATATGTGACCTGAATTTCCATTAGGCTATTTATAGTTTTTCATTTATTCCCCTTAGTATGAATATCATGCATTTCAAATATTGCAAAAATTTGATTGTGGATGCTAGTCCAGACCTAGGGGAGGGTGTTATGTAACACTGTAAATGAACCTTATTGCCTTTCTAGAAATCTGAAGTGTAACATCTAAAATCTCTAAAAACCCAAATCTAAAAATTCTAAGCCTCATGTGGTCCTGGGATTTTTAGCTAAAGGATCAGATTGCCAATGGCAGAAGAAATCCTAACATTTCTATTTTTAAACATGGGAATGTTCACAAAAGAAAAAGTACCACTGAGTATTTTAACAAAAACATATAACAGGTTCTAGTTATCTAAGATTCAAGAGTAGTGCAACTGGGAATCTTAACAAAAGGCACAAGTCAGTACTTAAATTGGACTTTTCCAGCAACAAGGCTAACCATCAAATGAGCAGCCACTATCTTGATAATATGCGTGGGGGTGCATGCACACGTAAATGCACAAACGTGTGTATATCATGCCTATGAATCAGCAGACAGGTATAGACTATAGATGTCTTTACTCTTCCTGGGCTACAAGCCAAGGCTGGGGTTCTCCCTGCTTCAAAGTCTCTGGGAAATGTACAATGCAGTGGACTTAGTAAGACTCTACATCCTATATCTTGTTCTCTTCTTCACGTAAATCTTAAAAACTGAGATGCAAAAATTCTAGATGAAGATTCTATACAATGATTTTCCCTTAAAAGTACATAATAAATAGTAATAAGCACTTTCCACTAAAGTCATGCCAAGGAAAAAACACTGTGTGCTCTGAAAGGCCCCTCACTACTGACATGGAAAAATCTATGATAATCTCATTCCTTGTGCTTTTCCGATAGTTGCATGGCCCAGGGCCAGGGACAAGTCAGGGCAGAAATATTGTTAAAAATTTTTATTTTATCTAACGTGCACTAAAAACAGACTAGTTTAAAATGTAACATCCTCTCCCGAAAAGCAGTACCTTAAATTCATTTAGAATTGGAGACTTTTACTTGATATTTATTTATCCATTCAACATATACAGTCGACCCTAGAATAATTCGGAGTTAGGGGCACTGGCACTCCCCCTAGCAGTCGAAAATCTATATAATTTTTGACTCACCAAAAACTTAACTACTAGTAGCCTACTGTTGACCAGAAGCCTTACTGATAACATAAACAGTTGATTAACACATAATTTTCTATATGTATTATATACTGTATTCTTACAATAAAATAAGCTGAAGAAAGGAAAATGTTATTTTAAAAAATCATAAGGAAGAGAAAATACATTTATAGTATTATTGAAAAAATCTGCATATAAGTGGATTCACATAGTTCAAATCTGTGTTGTTCAAAGGTCAACTGTATTTATTGTGCGGCTACTAAACATCAGGCATTGTCCTAGATATGGTAAGCAGGACAAAACCCTCCTAATTCAGGTGTAAGGTGAAGAAGCCAGAGCGAATTATCTCCATTTTATAGATGACAGAAATAAAATCGAGAGCATCTATGTGTAACAATAAAAGTAATAGGGACAAAACTTGCCTGCAGGCCTTCTGCCATAAGTCTCTGCCTGCTAACCCATGGCCCTCCTCCTGCCCCAGTGCCCTGCAAACCAGAGGCCAAGGAAGACATCAGAGATAAGGCCTAGAGCAGTAGCAGAAGTGAGCACAGCAGGAGGTCACAGAGCCAGTCAGAACACACACGTCGAGGCCCCACAATGAGAGCAACAACACAAAGGCCCCAAAGAATCCAAAGAGGATGTTTTGGGGAATGACTGTGATTCCCAAAGCTGAACACACCAAAATCCAAATCTAGGTTATTTTTAGGTCTTTTCTTAGAATGAATAGAGTGGTAGAACTCATTTATGGCTAGTGCGTTTATTATGATTTTCCTCCAGGGCTGCCTTAAGATGAACATTCAAAAAGGGTCTTCTACTAAAAAATAGGAAGTAATCCCATGAACAACATACCTTGATTTTACAGAATGCCTGTTTTTCTGCCAACGACCAGATTTCCAATGAGCACCAGCTATACAGGAGTATTTCCACAGTCTCTTGGAATTTCCTGAAGAAAGATAAAGACAAAGAAGGGGTCACCGAAGGCCACAGACGCATTGTGTAAAGTCTGTATTCATGCATATTTTATAGACAGGTATGGCAAGAGCTAGAGATGTTACAGTTCTGTAAGCTTTTGGCTCCCAAAAGATTGAGACTGGCCAAAAATGCAGGTAAACAAAATACCAGCTGAAAACTCCTCTACAAGAATGCTCTGGAATATCACACCTGGATTTTGGCTCCAAACCACCATAAACAGAGTACGTGGGCTTAATGGCATTGGAGCAAGAATATCCGTGGGAGAAGTTAGGGGAATAGATGGCTTAGGGGCTTCATAATGGGATATGTTTTGCCTCTTATCTTCTGGCTCAAATTCAGCCCAGGTGGAAAGTGACAAAAAGTGGCTGCCTTATTGTGGCCTCTGGGCTTAGATGTTTCCACTCAGGTCCTGGTAAACAAGGACCCATCTCCCTCAAACAAAAGGCCCCAAAAAGAGAAATTTGGAGCAAATGTCTAACGGCTCTGTCAAGAACTCGATGGGCCATAAAAAATAATAAAATAACAATGATAATAATAATAATAATAACGATAATAATAATAAACTGAGAGATGAAAGAAATGTAAGGTAAAAAGCCTCCTCATCTTAACAGGTAGTTAGAAATTGGCACAAAGGCTATTCTTGTGGTAAATCCAAATGGGGTCTTGAAAGAGAGCTTGTGTAGAGAAGCAGTTAAGACATGAGGTCAGTTACTAGATAACAATGTCAGCCTCAAGTAACTCTCAGGCAGGAGATGAGACAAAACTAAATTTAAGTGAACTAATACAGACCCAACTCAGTGATATTACGGGTTTGGTTCCAGACCACCATAATAAAGCGAGTATCACAATAAAGCGAGTTGTAATCTTTTTGCTGGTGTAGGGTCTTGCCTTCAATTTGTAAAAACAACACCTGTGAAGCACGGTAAAGCAAAGCACAATAAAACAAGGTATGCTTGTACGTGAATATCTGAAGCCACTTCATCATCTTACCCATAAACTTGTCCTTCATTTCCAACTTCTTGAGCTACAACTATGCTTCAGGGTCAAGGTTTCTCAATCTCAACACTATTGCCATCTTGAGTTGGTAATTCTCTGTGGCTGTTCTGTGCCTGGCTGAGCAACACATCTGGCCTCTACCCACTAGATCCCAGTAGCAGCACCCCCACCCACCCAGCAACTGAGACAACCCAAATGTCTACAGATATTGCAAAATGTCCCTGGAGGGCAAAATTATCCTTAGTGAAGATCTACTATTCTCAGATAAGGGACCTAATAGGGTAGTGAAAAGAAAGCATGAGCTCTAGAATCAGCAGACCTAGATATGGGTCCGAACTTCACTTCTTATCTATGTGACATTGGGCAAGTTATTAAACACTCTGAATCGCAGTCCCCTTGTTTGAGACAATACTGCCCTGTTGGGGTATTAGGAAGATTAAATCAGATATAGCCTGGCACATGGTGGGTGTTCAATTTTCAGTTTTCTTCTCTCCTGGCTTCCTAAGGGCCTTTCCACACACAGATACATTTCATATTATTCTAATCCCTCTCCCACTCCTGCTGTCCAACGAATTCGCTAATTCTTTGTCTGGTCTGTCCCATGCACAAACACTGAACCAAAATCAAAAGACTTGAAATTATGCCTTAGCTTTGCACTTACTGGCTAGATGAACTTGGACAAGTTTTTAACCTCATTTAGATTCTCTTATAATAAATCGGTATTCTCATCTTGGTATCTACAAAACTGCATGAGCTTATCACTCTCCTGCTCATCAACCTGACCTGGCCCACTATTGCTCTGTGAGTCATGGAAAACATGGATTGCAGGCTTCTTCTACTCAACCAAGTTTATGTCTTATTAAATCGACTCTCAAACATGTCTATGCATTAAGACGTCTTGTGAAGATTTTCAAAACAAAGCACAGAGGTTCAAGGCACCACCCCCAGAGTCTTATTTAATAGGTCCAGGTGGGACTCAAGCAGCGATCGTTTTTTTAAAACTTCTCTGTGATGCTGATATGTGGCCAGGATAAAGACTTACAATCCTAGCCTCAGACTCGCCAACCTCGTTAAGTACACCTGCTTACCACCCCTAATTCATGACTAACTCCCTTCCACTTCCAAGCTTTGCACAAATTACTGCCCCTACCTAGATTGCTTCCTCAACTTTCCTCAGCCAATCCTTGGCTTTTCCCTCTTTCGAAACTAACTCCCACTTTTCTCTGAAACTGGGGTTTGCTCACCCGTGAGAAATTTTAGTACACGCATGATATTTGATGTTTAGAAAATGAAATTTATTTTTCAAACAAAAATAAACATTCTATAATATTGTTATATAGTACTATATTTTAGAGGATAATTTTCTGGGAAAAGTTCTATAAAGAGAATCATTAATCAGAACATTAAGTCTTGCTCGCCGGACTTGACTCTAAATACCTTTGAGAGCTTTTTAAATATTGTCCCACCATTAAAAGATGACTTATTATGCTGGGTGGCATTTAGATATTATACTACAAGCTCTGAAGACAATTTTTTAAATGTTTTGAACAATGGCAGTGTTGTTGGAATAAGAGTGTAGTCTTCCAGGTTATTACTTGGATAGAAACACTCATTTGGATTAATAAATTATGATATCTTTGTTCTGAAAAAATTGCCACTATCAATCAAAATATCTTATTACTTTAAGTTTCATTACTATTACTAGTTTGAAAGCTGATTATAGTGGTGGTTCTCAACAAGAGGATATTTGGCAATGTCTGGAAACATCTAATTGTCACAACTGGAGAGAGTTTGCTACTGGTCAACAGTGCTATAGTTGAAAATAATAGATTAGATGTATCCACAGCTGTGACATATTTTCTTGTATATTTTGATCTGTGTGTTCTCTCTTTAGAAGACATTTCTTCTTCAGCACACCACTCGGTGCAGAGCTGTATAGATGAAGGCAACAGGAAAAATGCTATGTGACTGGCTAGCCATCTTTTTCTGGTAATTAGAAATCCGCATTAATCAGGAGTGACTGTCCCATAAAGAAGGTGTGACAGACAAGACAACAGCATAATGTTATCATTGGCAGTGTGGACTCTGGGGTTAGCCCACCTGGGTACAAATCTCAGCTCTGTCATTTACTAGCTATGTGACTTGGGGCAATTTACTTAACCTTCCTATGCCTAAATGTCTTCATCTGTAAATTGGGAGTAATACTATTTCTTATCTCTTATATTTTTGTGAAAGTAAAATAAATTGTAAAATGTTTAGTGCTGGCATATAAAAGTGCTCAATAACTGTTATTATTATCATCACCATCGTTATCATCATCTTTTTAAGTAAACATCATTTCAAAGATTAAAGTGCTACACATTTGCATAAAGTGCAAAGCCAAGTAAACTCATGATTGGAATTGACAGGGGACTTGAGAAGATACTCTGGCTAGATATAAGAATCATCTAGGAAGTTTTTTATAAAACCCCAAAGTCCAGGCCACGCTGCAGACAAATTAAATCAGAATTCTTGGGGATGGGACCCAGTTATCAAGATTTTCTTAAGTACGACATGTGATCCCAACATGCAGCTAAGGTTGAAGACCATTGAATTAAAGTTATTAACAAGATATATCTCTCAGTGGGATGATGAAAGGAGAGCATATTAAGAAAAGAAACAAAGGCTTGTGAAAGAAGAGGTGGAAAATAATCTTCGAGTTAATAAATATGTTCAGATTAATACAGATACACAGATAAGTATACTACAGTTCTCAACCTTTGAAGAATTTACAGTCCCTTTACCAATGAAATATATAAGGTGCTATGGGAAAAGGAAGGGAAAAGCACTGAAATACAGCTACGTGGGAAAGTGACTGTAAAGCAATTTACGTGGAGTTGAGTAAGAAAAGAAAAGCTCTGTAGAAAGTTGGGGAGGTAAGAACACCCAAGACAGAGAGTTTAAGACTGGAGATATGTCACCTAGGATAGGGTGACAAGATTTTCAAAATTAAAAAGCACTCACACTGATAATTCAGTAAAGAGTTCTGAATAACCAAGGAAAAGTTATTTATTGATGATATTTTTTTTAAGTTTAATTTCATAGAGATAAGTGCCTTACTATCCCAGAAAGTGCAGCAAACCAACCATACAATCTTAAAAGCTGGTCTACTCTATTGGGTCCCATGTTTCGTAATATTGTGCTAACTGTACAGGATGACAATCCCCAAGGAAACCCACACTCACCAGTTTAAAAGCAGACCACTAAATGATACATGTATAATCAAGTGGATCCATTAATGAAAAGGAATAGACACTTTCTATTCTTACTCCAAGAATCACATATAGTAGATAATATTTTACATTTAAAAGATTAACATTCAGAACCAAACCACCTTTTAAGAATAGTAATACCAAAAAATCCTATTAACAGAAACTTATATTTACTGGGTGTCAATTTTTTTCCTTTAATTTTGTCTCCCACTTTAACTTAAATTAAAAGCATGTGCAATCTTCACTTGGTAGCCACTAAAACAAACGGTTCTATATACTGGAAAAAGTTTTCAGTTTGTATATTTGCCTCTCCAAAAAGCCTATTAAACAGATCAAAATCTAACTACGGAAGCAAAGCTACCCCCACTCACTGGAACCAGGCATGAGCCTTGATATCTTGTTTTATTTTTCAATGTGCGTCCTATTATGGACCTATGTAACAATGCAGGACCACCACGCAGAGTGAAGAGGGGCTTGAATTATAACAGCTGTGGTCTCAGTGCAGGAACCGTAGCACACTGTGAAATTCTCCATAGCTCCGGATCACAATTAGAGTAACACCTGTGCAAAACAGGTTTTTTCTGATCCCCTAGAAAGCCTTCTATTTTATGCAGGCCCAAACTGTGTTTGTTGTTCTTAAGCCAGTTCCCTGCCTCGGAATTCAGACAATCATTCAACTGCTCATTTTCATCCCTCTAAAGCAATCCGGAGAGTTCATGGGAGATATATCAATGAGTCAGTTCATTCCTGCCTCACCCAGCCCTTCTCTATGTGATTCCCTGGGTAAGATAACTTTTACAGGGATGAAAAAGAATATCTTTTGTCTACGATACATGAAGCTTTACATAAAGTCAAATCTTCCATAGCACTGATGGAGTGGGGGAAGGCTGGGAGAAGGATGTGATTCCTCCATTTCTGTAGGACCTACTCCACAGCGAAAGAGGCACAATTGCATGCCCCAAAGGAAATGGTTACCAAAATCGAGGCGATCACTTACACTAAAAAATTTCTGTGGTTTCTGCTTAAAAGGAGTCAGAAGAATGTCATTCTTGGACACTACTGAAAACGTGATTAAGACAACTCTTCAGAGGTCCACAGGAGGGACAGGAAATGTCAGAATCAAATTTTCAGGCTCAATTATTCATCTCATAAATAAATTTTGAAGATGGGTTTGTCTTATGAAAGTTGAGAAGTACAGTGTTTAGCAATTATGCAAACCCTAAAGACTTGGCTCCCTGAAACCATTTCTGTTGGTCTTGGAATGCTCTCTGGATCCAAGTAGCTGACAAAGTTTTTTATTATTATTATTAATAACACAAGGCTTTAAGGAAGGTATGAGCTCTCTGAGTGAGTAAAGAGACTCTGGCTTAATTCCATTTTTCCAGTCTTACTATGGACCAATGGTTGCTGATTTTCTACTTATAGTGTACTCTTGTGTCTTTTCTAGTAATAAAAATCCATTATTCAATTCAGGAGGAATTAAAGTCAAGATGTTGGGTCCTTTAAGAAGCCTTACAGAAATATTTGCACAAAGGAAAATCAGTTAAACTCTCAGTAGATAATAACGGCAATAATTGTTCTCTGTCATGCCTGGCCACTGGAAGTACATCTACTGAACAGTTCATTGCTGTTTCACATCTATTATAAATTATCAGAGCAAGTATGCATCCCATTGAGGCTTTTAATGAAGTTTCTAGTATTCTCATGGTCCTCATTGTTCAATAGAATCAGAGACTAAAATGTGTAAAGCCCTGTTAAAAAAAAAAACACTTGCAAGCCCTAGACCCTGCCCTCTAGGGGCTTACATTTTTAATCAGTAGACCACACTTGCACAAAGCTAGCAATAAAAGTGTTTAAATGAAATGCTTATTACACACTCGGCATTGTGCTAGGCACTGCAGAGGTTTCAGAAGTGTAAAAAACATCCTCAAGGAGGATGCGGTGGAGTTAGAGAAACAATAAATGCTAGAAAAGACATCAGCGAGGACTGGAAGGATCAGAGAAAAGTTCAGGAGGACGTGTGCCTTTAGCTAGGCCTGAAAGGATGGATAAGATTTAGGTGGAAGGAAGGCAGCTAGGCAGGAGGCTAAGATAAACAAGGATGTGAAGGCAGAAATGAGCATGGCAGTATCACATGGGATTCACAAGGGGGTTTCCCCCTCCCTTTTTCTTTTGGTCTTATTAGATCCATCTGATGGGGACAAGGTTAGAATTATTTGAAAGAATTTTGCCTCATCTACATTGACTTCCTATGGAAACAGAGAGACAAGGGAGCCTTTGAATGAGGCAACAGTGATAGCTCAGTGGACTGGAAATGTCTGTGTCTGGGGAAAAAAAAAAAATAGTTGGAAGGATTGTAATTACAACACAGTTTGTAAAGCGCTGCCATAGGAACATACAATCCCGGGGCAGGAAAATACCCAGGAAGACATGACTCCTTTTACTCAGCTAGGTGACCACACATACATACACACAGACACACACATACACACACAGAGACACACACACACAGACACGCATCCATCACAGATATGGTTAAACTTGGCAGCCAATTATATCAACTATGATTGTACAGAACACTCCAGTAACGTCCAAGTTTCTCCTCCATCTCTCTGGCTTCATGCCCTACCAAACATGCGCTCCCATAATTCCATATGGAGCCTCCTCATTGGCTTCCACCAAAAATCCACTCATATTCAAGCATTTCTTGAATTTATTACCTTGATTACAAATTTAGACAGTCATGAAGAGAGACTGCCTTATAGAGCACGTGACCTTCTAGCACTCGGGTGGGTCCACCAGTACCAGTCTCTACTTTCCTCCCCTCCAAGAAGTAAGAAAGTTCTTTGCTTGTCTAGCTCAAAAGAATTCCATCCATATCCTTAGAATCTCATTTTATACCCTCCAGCCCTTTTCTAAACAGGACATCTGTCCATTTAAGTTCATTCTAATAAGTGCAATTGTCTCCATCTTATTAAAATTTCCCCTAAGTGAAGGTAAGAATGAGCATATTGGCAGTCTTTCACAGTCTTTATCTATTTCTCCCACAAATAAAAAAGTAAGGGAAAAAAGCACGTTGATTATTTGACGCTCAGTTCCCCTCCATACCACAGACCTTATTCACTCCACAACTCTAACTTCCACCATCCTTCTCCTATGGCCTTGGAGAAAACAAGTCTCTGAAGATCCTATTGGAAACTTCTGGCTTGCCTCTTCATTTATTTGAGAGGTCTCTCCCACTCAGCCCAAACAGACAAGGCCTTCTCTGGAGCAGAAGTATCCAAAGAACCTAGAAAGAAATCGGTGAATATAGTGCTACTGTTCATACGGTCAAGAGCACTAGGCTTAAGGGAGACCCAGGAAGGGGGGGAAACTCTCAATCCAAACCTTAGGTCACATTTTCTCCATCCTCAGAGGCAGAGACCACCCTGGAAGACATATTGTTTAGTGGGCACCCTGCCCTCTGCAGCAACTCTTTCTAGGGCCTCACCCACGTACAAGAGAGGATTAAGTGTTTATACAAGCACTTTTGCTCATGGTGCTGGAGTAGTTCACTTCTCTGGCTTCTTTCCCATTTCCTGACCTTAATTTCTGGAAAAACAATGATTTTTCCTTCTGGTAGGAGTTTGCCACAAAATGTCTCTTCTCTCCATTAACAGAACCACAGTACACACCAGGAAGTTTTATATATGTTCTCACGTCTCTTACATTGATAGAAATTACCACCTATCTTGTTTGTGATTCGGCATTTACCTGGCTTCTTTCTGAAATAGCCAATATTAAACAGCACATTTTCCCAAAAAGCTATATTGCCTATCTCTGAATGGTTTCCACAACTTTGCTCTAAATTTAAATGGAATTTCCAAAATCATCAAGATTTTTAGGTAATCCAACAAACACCTAATCTCCCTGCACGATGTACCCCACAGTTTGGAAATCAATATAAGGCTGTACTCCTGATTGGGCTCTGTGTCCTAATTCAAACAATACTGCACAAGACCTCAAAATGAAGCGCAGATGTCAAATAGGGAACTTGGAGATCTGTTTAAACTTGGGCAAACCTAAATTCTATAGGACTGTGAAAGGCAGAGTCCTCCTCATGATTCTTTTAAGTGCTCAGGACTAGCTTCTTCTGCCGCTACACTTCCATATATCAATCCAGGCAGGAAGCCTAGTCTGTTCTCTGGTTTCTGCAAAAACCTACTTATACCCAATCTTTTTAGTTTAGAACTTTTAGGAGGATTTAGGGACAGTTTCATGGAGAAGGATCACACTCCTTTGTTCTCCATATTTCTCTACTTTCTCCTCTCTCTCTCTCTCTCTCTCTCTCTCTCTCTCTCAACTTTTGTCCTTGGAACCCAGTCATCATGTCATGATGAGAGACCCAATCTACATGAAAAAACCATATTTGGTGTCTGGCCAGCAGCCCTGGCTGGGCCTCCAGACAACAGCCAGCATCAATTTCATGACGTGAA
>NW_006436284.1:4137476-4169659 GCF_000325575.1 Pteropus alecto
TTCTCCTCTCTCTCTCTCTCTCTCTCTCTCTCTCTCTCTCTCTCTCTCTCTCTCTCTCTCTCTCCTCTCTCCACAGAGATAACAGAATTTAAAATAGACTATGAAGGCAGAGAAATTGGGCCCTTGAAGAGTAGAGTGAAGAGTAGAGTGAAAAAGATGTCACAATTGCCATTCAGCCACAGCCAGGGAATAAAATGACACCGAGTCCAGTGTCAGATCTTTTTCCTTGCCCTAAAATGGAAATAAGGGAGGTTGGGAATTGCTAGAATTAGGTGTCGGAAAACTAATAGATGGAATCTTTGATCAAGTGGAAACACAACTCTAATTGGAGGAAACATTGCCCATGGAAGCACAAACATTGCCATTCTTCAACACGGCTCACTAATGGAGTGGGATTCTATGCCAGTGAGTATAAACTGAAATATCATAACTAGATTCATGGCTAGCTTGAGAATTTCTGTTTTGCAACTTTACTTTGTCCAAGACATGACAAATTGAAGTTTAACAAATTCGATAATTTTTGGTCTTTGTTTATTTCTTTTTAAAAGAAAAAGAAAGAACAGAAACTTCACAGTTAGGAATAGAAAATACCTTGTGGATATGGATTTTACCACAAGCTGTGCGTCTGAGCAAAGATGTTAATGTCGAATTCGCCCACCAAGATCAAAACTCCTACAAAACTCTTCCAGCTGCAGTATTTATGGCTCCAGGTTTTGTTTCAGAAAGTGAGGAATATGTTCCAGCATTATGATCTTATTTCTCTTTCTTGCCTGTTGTAAGCATAACCATAGTCTGCTTTTTTAATGCTATGGAAATGTTCAGTTGGCATTGTTTTTCCCACAACCATGGAAACACCTGCTTCCAAATTAATTTATAATCTATTTTACACCTATGGCTGAAAGCCACATTCTAGTTTATTTTTTAAAGGATTTTGGTATAAAGCATATAAGAAAGTTTATAATGTCTGTTTCTTCTCTTTTCTGCTCCTCATGACATAATGTTGGCTTTTACACATTTCATTTTATGTCCAGCGTTTTAAGATGTTAATAATATGTAAATATATGTGATATGTTGAAATACATGTAAAGTTCTTTCTGAGTCTTTTGAAGCATATAACAACACAGATATTGTACACTACATATACTTTTCTTGAACCTGGGTCCCAATTCCTCTTTTTATTTGGCCAGACTAAACCATGCAGTAAAGTATCTTTGGAGTTACTTTAACAAAGAAAGACATCTGAGTGTGCCCTCAATTTCACCAACTTCAAATAAGAATGATTCACTTCTGTAAAAATATTTATTTCCCCTTAGATTTTTATGGTAAGGTAGAAGGAAGAAGTGTTTAATGCATTCCAGATGATCCTATGGAAGAAGGATTATGAAAATCAATTTCACTACTGTTTCCTTGACTTTGCTTTGTTCTATTTATCAGTTACAGGGGCACAGAACTTTATAACTAAAAGTATATTTAAGCTACTTTAAATACGATACTGAGACTGGTATTGGTGTTGATATATGTTCATTTTTTAATATTTTTAAACATTTTATGAAAGTAAGCATTCCTTTCTCACAACTAAGATAACAACAAAGACATACAAAATTGAATCAACTTTAGTAACAGAAATACCTAGACTGACAAAAAATAAGCAATTAAATTCCATGACATCATGGTCTCTTCAAACATGTCATTATTGCTTCAAGAATGGTAATATTATGCTTACTATCTATAGAAAAAACAAAAATAAAAATGTTCAAGTTGGAAAATATTTACTCCCTTTTAGTACCGAACTTTAGAGAGAAAAGAACAGAGGGAAAGGTAGAAATGGAAGCATTTGCTTCCAATAGCAAAACCTGAGTTTGCAAGTGAGGGATAATACTAGTCAGCCATTCCAGGTTCTCAAACTGGGGATGAGTTGTAACTCATGAGTATCAAAACTAAAGATGATTGCTTGCTTCTTTCCATTACTGAAAGATGGTCTGTGTAACATAAGAATAGAAACAAATATACTCAGCCTCTAAGAATTTGATGTGGCATTATTAAAAGATAATTTTGTTGCAATCACTGCCATCATTTGTGATTATTTTAATTTCCCTGAAAGTTAATGAATAGGACAAAGAGGTAGTAAATTAATTTTTTAAATTAGTATCTATGGGCTTTTGACCAATATAAAACGATATTCTTTTTTTTAAATTTCCACATAGTCAAATACACACTGATTTTAAAGGAGATCATTAATATTTAAGTTTTTGTAATGTGAAATGTAGGTCACAATCATTTAAAGTCTCTAGAACTATGCTGATGTTGCGTCACTACTGTTTATAATACAAGCCTGCAAGTTCACACAGGAGCGTCAGCATTGGATTCCTTCACAATTCACAACTAAGACTCATAATTCAATCTCTCAAGAGTTCTAGAGCATTTGTTGCTTCATTTTTTCTATCTTAGTAACCTTTTAAATTAAAAGGAAAAAATTCTAAGGTGGAGGAAACAAATAACAGGTACATTAGCAACCTTGATGTTTACAGGAAAAGATTAGTGACAATGCCTTATAAAGTGATGAGAAGTCATTGCCTAATTGGTAAGCCACTCCCTTCTGACTACAGTGTTCATCGCCTACTTACTTACTTTTTGTTTTATGTTTTATATTTGCTTACTGGTTTTTTTCCTTTTTAAAAGTGTTTTCATGTCCTGCCACATGCTAGATTATAAAACCTCAAGATCAGGGACTATGGAATAGAGAGACATAACAGCCTTACACAGGGCAGGTGGTGGGTTAGATGTTAGAAATAAACTCTTCTACAAAGTCTTTAGTATTCATAAAGTACTCATTAACTGGGGCACTGTCATTTTCACAGTTCATTTTGGTGTTGAGAAAAATGAATTTCACTTCGGTTATTCATTTCTGGGCAACAAAGTGGTTCACTGCCCTTTCAATCAGCAATATTCCAGACATCTGCAGAAACTGTCTTAAAACATTAAGGATGATTATAACTTTGTGTCTAGGAAGGCACAATGATGAGCTTATGCCTTTCAGTTATCACCTTCATAAGAACAGTAAAAATATCCTTAAGAAGCAAGTTCCTTCCTTTTCTGCCTCTCTTTCTAACCCTGGTGACATGTGAACACTGCTCTTCCCTCCCTAGGTCTTTTTCCCTCTTACCAAGGAATTTTCCGAAAAAATGATCAGCCTCCCGGGCTGAGACCTCAAGCTTTCATCCTCTGGCTTTTGTAAGAGTTATTTTTAAAATTAAAGGCCTCAACTACTACAGCTATGCTGTGGCTCCCGAATCTACACTCCCAAACTTTAATATCCTATAAAAATTCTTGGCCTAAATTTTTCAGAAAATAATGCCACTAATGTGTTCAAATCCCATCACTCCCTGACAACCTGCTCTTTTTCCAATTACTTATCATTTTAATTACTTATCACTTATCATTCCAATTACTTCCCATTTTAATTACTTATCACTGTAACCTCTTTATCTACCCCCAAACTCATTATTCCCCTTACCTGCTTTATTATTCTTCAAAGAACTTATCACCAGCTAATATGATACATGTTTTACTTGTTTATATTTTTAAATATCTGTTTCTCCCTCTCTTGAATGTAAGTTCCACGAGGCCAAGTAGTTTTCAATGTTTTTGTTCACTGTATACCAGTATGGAGAACATAGTACTCGATAAATATTTCTAAACTAAGTGAAATAGATAAATGGATAAATAAAGAAGCTATAATTCTCTAAAACATTTAGGCCATAAAAAATTAAAATTATATTTGAATCTGATATCACATTTGTCCTGAACATCTAATCAGTTAGAAGTTCTATCATTTGTCCTTTCCACGTTTCCTCTCCACCAGGTACAAACCCTGAATACCTCACACGTGGACTTAAAACAAAAAGTCTCCAGGTTCCCTCCATTTCTGCTACTTCCTCCAGATGAATCTTTTTTAAGCTCTAGTTTTCATCACTCTACAGCACTTATCTGTTGTCTTTTATGAATTCTATACAGCCTCCTTGGTGTAAAGCCCTCCATAATCTGATCTCACTTTACTGATACATTTTAATTCCCCATTACTATTCATCACTCTTCTTTCTCTTCCCTTTAGGGTGAACTCCTGACGGACCTTCTTAGATGCAATGTTCATTCCTACCTCATGTCTTTACTTAGTTATATTTCCACTAGCTAAAATGTCCTTTCTTCTCTCCATCTATTCAAATCGTATATATTTTTTGAGATTTGATCCCCAGCTATGTTCCACTAACCTCTTTGAAACCTTCAACAACAACCACAGCCTATATTGATTCCTGCTTTGTCTGTCTTTGGAAACACATATCGTCTATACCTCACAATCCATGACTCTGGTTGCCAGCGGTGTCATGGCTTCATCTTGGCTATCCAAGAAGATGCTAAGACAAAGCACAACCATTCTCATGGCCAGTCTTAGATCAGTGCTGTATCCAACAGAAACATAAGTCCAAAACCCAAAGATACATTTAAAAATGTCTTAAATTTTTACTGAGATTTTCCAAATAGGCAAATATCCTAAAGATTCTCTTTTTCCATCATTGTCTCTGAAGTCTTCATAATAGCTGCTCAGCAATCACTCTTCTCTCCCTCCCATTTATAGTCTCTATCCTTAAAACTCTCATCCATACATACTACTGTTTTATTTCTCTCGGTATCCCTTTACCTCTAAATCTATTCTTCTTGAATAGCTCTCTGCTCTGTCTCTTGGATATTAATATAGACTTCTGAGACCCCTTCAACAGTATACTCCAGACACCAGGACAAAATCCTAGTCCCTGAGGACTGTTGAAGCAAAGAGGATGCTTTCTCCTTCAGAGGTGGAGAATGAGGAAAGACTATCAGTCCTTACTTGGTTAAGTTTTTTGTTCTTGTCATACCTTTCCTCTGCTTAAACCTTTGTGGGTCTCTACAAAGAAGGATATACTACTTGCTCCCATAGGGACATTTCTCATAAGACCCCAAACCTCTCCTGCCTCTTTCCTTCTCTAATGGGGTTGGAAGATTGATCTTAACAGCAAACATTATTATCAGGTGGACTGAGCCAGACAGTGAACCATCTAGCCTGAAGCTCCAGCTACATTCCCTCCACTAGCAGCACAGCAGCATTTTCCATGCCTCTGACACCCACCCCACATGTAAGAGCACATCAGATGAGTGCCCTTTGCCCATATCAGCCCTTCCCTCATGATGCTCTGTCCTCTCCTGGAGAAAGATAATCTGGTCAACCTGATCGTTTTTCTCATAGTTCCGTGACACTGCTGTATCTTTGGACAAGATAAGTTACAAGGTAACAGTACAGCAGTTTCAGTGCCGTAGAGTACTGCGCAGCCCAACCCCAAGAGACAAGCAGAAACAGCCACAGCAGCAGATAAGTTAAAAAAAAAAAAAAAAAGGTAGCTATGATGTGGCAAATGAAAGGGCACAGTGGTAAATGCAAAGGTTATTTTCACGAGTACATAGGGGATGCCCCAGGCATTTTCCACAATAACTGAGGGTGCTTTGGAAGAGCTAAAGTCTGACAACAGAGAGAGCTTAAGTACAGAGTTAGGAACACGATGATACGATGATACTGTTTATGTGATTCCTATTTTATTCCTTGATTCTGCAACTGAGAAAACAAAGGATGCATGGAAAATAAAATAAGCACATCTACCTCAGAGGGCTTTTGTAAAACTTATAAGATGTGGAAACTGTGAACATAGGGTCTGGCAATAGTAGGAGCATAATTAATAGTTCTCTCTATACTCTTCTTCCCAACCCCTCCAAGTATAGGCTCCGTTTTTCCAAAAATTTATTTATTCAAAAAATATTTATCAAGCATTAATTAGGCATTGAAAATACAGTGGTGACTAATGCAGAAATAACTGTACCTTACTGGGGAGTTGGGCACAATGCAGGTACTTAACAAATATTTCTTCATCGACAAGACCAATTCCTAAGAGTCCCATCTCAAACAACCCCCCACCAAATCATCATGCCCCAGAGAGCTCTATCGAGGGTCTTATGTCACAGGAAGTAGTTAACATGAACTTTATGCTTAATGATAACCAAGGGATGGAAATAAAAATAGGTGCCTTGGGGTAAAAGAGACGGCTGAGAGACCTAGCTTGAGAATGAATTGCTAAAATGTCTATCCCCATCAATAGGAAGAAAGTCTGGCAGATTCCAGAAGGGATCATATCAATGTTTACCTTACCAGACTATGCCAAAGTCCATCATCAATCAAAGCTGGAAAGAGTCAAATGAAAATTTTTACTGCTGAGATTTGTCATAGCTGGGCATATCACTCAAGATGCACAATTTAATTATCATAGTTGATAAGAAACTTTATAAGGGGTCAGTTTACAATTGGATTATACTTAAACAGAGGATATTGAATTAAAATGAGCCATGCATTTTTAAATATACTAAATTTTTAAATACACCAACAAATTACTATAATAAATTATGATTTCTTAAGATCTTAAAATCTGGCACAAAAGGACCAATTAAATATATACTATATTTTCTTGGGTCTCACATTCCAAGAAAACATTTTCTCAGTCAGCAAACATTACTGAATGCCTGCTTACCACTTAACATGTACCCTTCTATTCTTTGGAGAGTTGATAATGACTAAGATGAAATATCATGTGATGTGGAGTTTATAGACTAGTGTAAAGAAAGATAAAGAAATATAAACAGTGTACCCAGTACTCTAATAGAGGATGAAAGAACAGTAAATCCTTCTCCAAAGACAGGAGGTTATCAGAAAAAATGTCTGCCCCAAAAATGGTTCTTAAATTAAGTCCTGAAAAATATAGGAGCTTGTCAGGCCAATATGAGTAGAGATGAGGAGTAGAAAGAATACCCCAGTCATGGCAAAGAAATATGAGGGTGTGGCAGGTCCTGGGATCCACAAATAGTAGCTATGTATGGTATTCTAAGGGATCAATCCACCATTAGACAATATTTTCAATAAGGGCAAAGAAAATACTACCTAATTCTTCATAATATTTCCAATAGGATCCCTCACATATAGGAAGTATTCAATAACTATTTATTTAATGAACAAGGTCTCAAAGAGTAGGTAGGTCCCAAATTATGAAGGATTTTATATGTTATGCTAAAATGTGATCCTCTGTGGGACACCCTAAAAAATTTTTATGGCAAGGAAACGATATGACTAGGTTGGGGTTTTAGAAAATTTTTCCTGGCAGCTCTGCAGAAGATGGACTAAAGGAGAATAAGAAAGAAAACGGGGAGGCCAGGTTGGAAGTAAATTCAAAAGATGATGAGATCTGACCAAGAAGAGCACAGTCAGGGGTTGGAGAGAAGGATCAATTGAGAGAATCATTTGGGAAACAGAATTCTAGAGCCACATGACTATTTACACACGGATAGTGGGGGAGGGGAATGGCAAAGAGGACAGCCTAGAATAACTCCCAGATGTCTGACATCCACCACTAGAAGAATGCTTTTACTGTTTAACAATATAAGATATATGAATAAGTATCTTCTATGAAACTGCTGATTAAAAATACATTCACCTGTATATACAATTAAAATCCTGGACTAGATATGAAGATACATGTTAGAAAAGTTGAGATTGTTTCATGATTTATTTATTCATTCAATGAATATCTATTGAGCTCCTGTTCTGTGTCAGGCATTATACAAGGTAGTCATTGGGGAAATAATTGTTTGGAAAAAACAAATATAGTCCCTCCTCGCATGGAGCCTACAGCTTGGTATGGGAAATAGGCAACCAATGATATTGAAAGGAGATAGGGGACAGATTATGTAAGGCTTTAAAAGTCAGGTTAAGAAAGTTCTTTTTATCTTAAGAGTTATGAAGGGCCACGGAAGGATTTTAAGAAGTGAGAGGAGTGATGAACTATCAGAAAAAGAAATTAAGAAAACAATTCTATTTACAATTGCATCAACACAACAAAATACCTAGGAATCAAATTAACCAAAAAGGTAAAAGACTTGTTCTCAGAAAATTATGTCATTGAAAAAAGAAATTGAGAAAGATACAAGTAAATGGAAGCATATACCATGCTCATAGGTAGGAAGAATCAACATCATTAAAATGGCCATACTAACCAAAGCAATCCATAGACTGAATGCAATCGCTATTGAAATACCAATGGCATTTTTCACAGAACTAGAACAAATAATCCAAAAATGTATATGGAACCATAAAAGGTCCCGCATAGCCACAGCAATCTTGAGAAAGAATAAAGTTGGATGTATCACACTACCTGATATCAAAGTATACTACAAAGCTATAGTAATCAAAACAGCATGGTACTGGCATAAAAACAGATATAGAGATCAATGGAACAGAATAGAGAGCCCAGAAATAAATCTGCGCCTATGTGGTCATTTAATCTATGACAAAGGAGGCAAGAATATACAATGGAATAAAGATGGTCTCTTCAACAAATGGTATTGGGAAAAATGAACAAATACATGCCAAAAAAATGAAACTGGACCATCTTCTTACACCACATATGTGAATAAACTCAAAATGGATTAAGACTTAAATGTAAGATTCAAAATCATAAAACTCCTAGAAGGAAACAGGCAGTAAACTCTCTGATATCGCTAGTAGTAATTTTTTTTCTGAATATCTCCTTGGGCAAGGGAAACAAAAGGAAAAATAAGCAAATAGGACTACATCAAACCAAAAAGGTTTTACACAGCAAAGGAAACCATCAACAAAACGAAAAGACAAGCTACTGAATAGGAGAAGATATTTGCCAATGATACATTTGATATGGGGTTTATATCCAAAATTTATATAGAACTCATACAACTCAACACCAAAAAAAACCAACAATCTAATTAAAAAATGGAGAGAGGACCAGAACAGGCATTTCTCCAAAGAGGAAATACAGATGGCCCATAGACATGAAAAGATGTTTGAGGTTACTAATCATCAGAGAAATGCAAATTAAAACCACAATGAGATATCACTTCACACCTGTCAGAATGGCTATCATTCATATATCAAAAAATAAGTGTTAGCAAGAATGTGGAGAAAAGAGAAGCCTTATAACTGTTGGTGAGACTGCCAATTAGTACAGCCACTATGGAAAACAGTTTGGAGGTGTCTCAAAACATTCAAAATAGAATTACCTCATGACTCAGATATACTCAATAGCCAAGATATAGAAGCAGCCTAAGTGCCCATCAATAGGTGACTGGATAAAGAAGTTATGGTACATACATACAATGGAATATTACTCAACCATAAGAAAAAGAAAATTTTTCCATCTGCAACGAATGACGTGGATAGACCTAGAGGGCATTATACTGAGTGAAATAAGTCAGACAGAGAAAGATAAATACCACATGATTTCACTTACATGCAGAATCTAAGGAACAAAAGAAATGAACACTCTAAATGAAAACAGACTCACAGATACAGAGAATAAACTGGTGATTGCCAGAGGATAGTAGGGTTGGGGAGCTGGGTGAAAAAGGTGAAGGGATGAAGAAGTAGAAATTAGTAGTTGCAAAATAGTCACAGGGATGTAGAACAGTGCAGCAATAGAGAATATAGTCAATATTATTGTAATGGTTGTGTGTAGTGCCAGATGGGTGCTAGAGTAATCAGAGGGATCACTTCATAAATTATGTAAATGTATAAGCATGTACTGTATACTTGAAACTAATATAAAAAAGAAATTGATTGCCTTTATCAACACACAGTACATATTAGCAACATCAGTCACAAGAGTCTCTGCAGGCTCTTCTGTCAAGCTTGTGTAAAACAGTGTGCCAAGCAGGACTGACTTTAGTGAGGAGCGTGGTCTGTTTTCACAGGTAATTTGCTAAGAGACACTGAGAGAGTAAGTGGTGCCTCACATAACAATTTACATGGTCCTGAGAAGCTCCGGACATCCAGCCTGTCATTTCCTCTGCGACTACAATGCTAAAATCATCACACATTCTTTTAAGCTAACGTTGCATCTGTTAGAGGAGATAGCACAGGGATGTTGTCATTTGTCTCTCCTTAATGCCAGTGAGCGCTCTACCTACTTCTCTCTAAGAACTCTTGGCAAGGTGAGAAGACATTAAAAAGAGAAATCACCAAAAAAAAAAAAAAAAGAAAAGAAAAAAGGAAATGAGGGGAGGAAAGAGACCAAACAAAATTTGCCCTTGAAAAACATCACTCTGGTTATTGTTCAGTGGATTATGGTGCACTGAAGGGTCCACTTAGGAGGCCAGAAGCAATTGGACCTTAGATTCCAATGAACAGGGCTGACCAGTATAACAGTTTGGGTTGTTTATAACCAGATTCTATCCTGATAGGTCAGTGTCTTGTGCCATACTAGTTATTAAATATTTTTAATATAAACCCACAGCTAGAGAGATAGTGGTGAAGATGAAAAGAGATGGATAGATTCAGGAAGTTTCTAGGAGGTGGAAATTATACCCTTTCAGCATGCAAACTGGCTTTACTGTTGGTCACCAGCTTCCTCTGGCTGTTGACCCTCAAGCAGTGGGAGGCAGTGAGGGTCAGGAGAAAGGAGAAAGAGCCCACCCACTTGGCAGCAGCAAAAGGCCACATTGGGAAGTCCCCATCCCCTTCTTATTTCTATTCCCCACACTACCACTTGGCCATCTCCAACTCCAAAGAAAGTATCACTTAACTTTGTTGCTCTTTGGCCAACATAACCAAATAAAATCTACCTATCCTGTGCCGATCCTTTGCTTCTCCTTCACTCTGACTTGTGTTCCTTATGAGATTCACAGTAGCCAAAGCAAGCAGAGGGAAGAAACTCATCAGTTTGTTGCTTATTGCAACTCAGCTCAGATGAAAGGCTCAGTTGATAGGATAATTAAACCTTTGTTCTAAATGAGTTTAAGAGGATTATCTCTAGGTTTTAGTTCTCCATGCCATTTTTGTTCCCAGGTGCCATGCATAATCTCATGCTGGCTAGAAACAGGACTTGGCAAGCAGGAAAACTGTGAAGTATAACCAAGGGAAAAAAAAATCACTAACCAGTCAATACATTTTTATTGAGCATCTGCTTTTTTGGAAATAATTGTGCTACCTTCCATAGAATATATAAACTGCTGCACCTTCAAGAAGCATATAATCTTACCAAAAAAATAAATAAATAAATAAACAGTATGTGATCTGGGTCAAATAAAGCACAAACAATAAATTTTTGAAGATCCTGAGGAGAGACAAAGTATGAGAGATGGCCAGAAACACCAGGACAGAGCTGCCGGTGACAGGCAAGATGATGTGAAAGGGGAGTTAGGGGAACATAGTCCAAGAATGGGTGAATAGAGTCTGGGAGAGGAGAAAAAGGGGAGGAGGGATCTCTCTAGTCTTAGGACAGTTTTAGGAATTTGGGGGGGAGGTTGGATTTTTTTGTTGTTTGTTCAGTTGGTTGATTGGCTTTAAGAAATGTTTTTATCTGCTCAACTGGAATGTTTGGAGGAGGAGTAATGAATAGACAGACAAGGCCTATATTGTCTACTCTGGCAGATAACTTAGAGTTTTAAGATATGTTTTTCATATTTATTTTTGCTGCTTTTGGTGTCACATCCAAAATATCATTGCAAAGACTAATGTCAAGGAGCTTTGTTTTCTTCTAAGAGTTTTATGGTTTAGGGTCTTATGTTTAAGTCTTTAATCCATTTTTAGTTAATTGTTGTGAGTGGTATAAAATAGGCATCCAATTTTATGCTTCTGCATGTGATTATCCAGCTTTTCCAACATCATTTATTAAAGAACTATCCTCACCCACTGAGTATTCTTGGCTCCACTGTCAAATATTAGTAGACTATGTATGTGTGGGTTTATTTCAACAAGTGGGACTATATCAAACTAAAAAGCTTCTGCATGGGAAAAGAAACAATCAACAAAATGAAAAGGCAGCCTATGGAACTGGAGAAAATATTTGCAAACCACCTATCTGATAAAGAGTTAATATCTAAAATATGTAAGAAATTCAATAGCAAAAAGTAAAGTCTTTTAAAAAATGTACAGATATTTTTCTGAAGAAGACATAT
This sequence comes from Pteropus alecto, assembly GCF_000325575.1. Classification (NCBI taxonomy): domain Eukaryota; kingdom Metazoa; phylum Chordata; class Mammalia; order Chiroptera; family Pteropodidae; genus Pteropus; species Pteropus alecto. The sequence goes on from NW_006436284.1 coordinate 4,149,531, forward strand.
AAATGGACAAAAAATACATAAAAAGGTGCTCAATAATTAGGAAAATACAAATCAAAATCAAAAAGAGATATCACCTCACACCTGTTAATAATGATTATCATCAAAAAGACAAGAGATATCAAGTATTGGCAAGAATATGGAGAAAAAGGCACCTTTGTGCATGGTTAGTGGGAATGTAAACTGGTACAACCACTACGGAAAACAGTATGGAAGGTCCTCAAAAAATTAAAAATAGAACTAACACATGATCTCTTGAAGAGATATCTGCACTCCTATGTTTGCTGCAGCATTATTCACTACAGCCAAGACATGGAAACAACCTAATGTCCATCAAGAAGTGAATTAAAGTAAATATGATACACACACATACACTGGAATATTATTCAGCCACAAAAAAAAAGAAGGGAATCCTGCCATCTGCAACAACATGGATGGACCCTGAGGGCATTATGCTAAGTGAAAAAGTCAGAGAAAGACAAGTACTGTATGATCTTTCTTATATGTAGAATCTAAAAAAGCCAAACTCATAGAAACAGACAATCGAATGATGGTTTCCAGGGGCTGGGGGTGGGGGGAAAGAAGGGGAAGTGGGAGAAATGGGGAAATACTAGTCAAAGGGTACAAACTTCTAGTTGTAAGATAAATAAGTTCTGGGATTCTAATGTGCACAATGGTGACTACAGTTAACGTACTGTATTATATACCTGCAAGTTGCTACCAGAGTAAATCTTAAATGTTCTCACTGCACACACACAAAAAGGTAATTATGTGAGATAATGGAGGTGTTGACTAACCTTATTGTGACAATCATTTCACAACTTATACATGTATCAAATCATCATGTTGTACACCTTAAACTTACACAATGTTATATGTCAATAAAATCTCAATAAAGCTGGAAAACAAGAAATATTTTTCTCATTCTATTAAAGAGTTCTAATCAATCGCAGGTCTTTCTTAACATTCTGAAAGGGGTTCTTACCAATAATCTTTAACAGAGAGAGTTTAGACATGGTAGGACATAGCAGAATTTCACAGAAAAGCACCCCTGTATAGTACCAATTTGAGAGCCCTGAGTTAGAACATATGTGAGAGACTATGGCTTGTAGGATGAAACCAATCAGAGATTCCTAGGTTTAAAATGTTTATGTTCATGTCATAGTTTGGAGTTCAAAAGGAAAGAAAGAGCAGACTATACCAAAAGCTTATTCCTGGGGTCTCAGAGATTAATGAGCCAGGGGCATCACTGTCTATGGACTCATCAATCTAGATAGTTCTTGTGCAGATAGCAGAGATGAGCAGCAATGAGAATAGTTTATCAAGAGGCTGGAGACTGTGTTGGCATCAGAGCCAGGAAAAAGTAAATATCCACAACATGGAGGTTCTGTGGCCCCACTGGGTACAGCTTGCCTAGGACATTCTGAGCTGGTGGGACTCCAAAGCTTTGACTCGATATGGGAAAACCATGTGCCTTCCAGTGAGCAAATTCCCCTGAGGATGGCTTGCGTTTAAAGCGGGTACCACTAGAGCACTCAGGCCAAGACCACCAGGGTGGTCCTGAGAGAAACCTCTGCCTATGAGCAGGTGGCAGGCAGCAGGCTTGGAGATCACAGCACTTCCTCCTGCTCACCAATCTCTTTACTCTTGGGTCACACAGTTAAAGGCTGTATATCCTAGTCTCCCACTTCTCTTGGGACCCCAAACCAAGAAAATCTACACAAGTACAAAGGAAGAAAAAACATCGTGGGCTACAGAAGTATGAAAAGTTTTCATACAAAAATAATATGAATAATAATAGCTCCCGCATATGGAAACTATAGTTATGGGTGTTATGTTTGCCATATTTCTATATTATCTAATTAAATTTTCACAACTCTATGACAGAATTATTGTTTTCAGAGCTCCCAATAAGTAGCAAAGAGAGGATTCAAATCTTAGCCTGAGACTGAAACCCACTCTCTTTCTACTGAGGTCTAATATTTCAGTTCAGGGTAGCTATCAGAGCACACTTAGTATGACTTGAAATAGAAAATACGGGAAAGAAGAGAGAAGGAACAGCCAAGGTGACCCAGAAGGAAAGCACAACGCAGGTCTAGATGAAGCCAAAGCACAGAAGAGGTGAAGCTGCAAGGTTAACTGGCAGTTTGTGAGCACTCACAATAGAGACTAGGACACATAGGTGAACATGTGAATGGACTAGTGGGCTCCAGGAAGATAAGGAAGAGTGGAAATGTAGTCAAGGGAGATACTAACACAAAGAGAAGTTGGTGAGTGTCCCAGGGCTGGGTTCCAAAATGACACGCATACTTGGCTCCACAAACCGGAAAGTGCTTGAAAGAAGAAAGCCTGGATGAAGATGAAAGGAAAGAAACAGACACACCCACCTGCTGGAAAACAGAAATGAACCTACAGCAACAGCAGCTGATACCCTGCATTTTCAAACGGGTTGAGCTCTAACACAAAGGAGTGACAGATTGTCAGCAACTGTTTTCAAAAGAAAGACTATGATCACAAGACCCAGGACATATCTGGATCTGCACCACATGTCACTGGGGCCAGCACAAATGAAAACTCTACCCCTGAGGGCTCAGTTAAGTTAAGGGAATTTATCTCTGAGAATTCTTTGCTTTTCATGCATTCTTGTGGGCTAGCACTGCCATTTCCAAAAGAAAAATTTCAGGTCTCCCATTTTCCTGACCAGGGAGATTAGTCATAGAACCACTGACAGGGGAACGCTAACGCTTCTAGGCACTAGCCCTGGGCAGAATTATGAAGAGGCCAAGGCTCAGCTTTGGTATCTCTCATTCACCCCGTCCCTGCTCTCTCCTCCATCCTGGCATCTGCCTTCCTCTTCCTCACATGCCTACCCTGCATTCCAAACAGTTTTATTCTCAGAGGGCTCTCAACTTATTTCAGTGATTCTACAACTTCACCGAGTGTAAGAATCACCCAGGCTCAAACATCTTCCTATCCAGAGATTCTGTCCAAACTGGTCTGGGGCGGGACCTCTAAATCACCCTCAAGGTGATTATAATATAGTGGTCCACCAATGAAGAAAGACTGCATTAGGGTGTTTATTGGTAATTAAAATATGCACGGACAATGTATTAGGTTTTAACAAAGAACTATTAACTGGAATTATGTAGAGCTGAAGATACACAACTCCAATGGTAGAATGTTGGCTAGAGAATGGATATTTAAAATGCAGATCATCTCTGCTGCTCCCTTATTCAACATCATTCATCCTGTCCACACTGCTCAAATCAAACCCTATAAAAGATAATGGCTCAACTATACATAAGGTAGGGATCCTTGAAGATTCCCTCTCATGGTGCCAATATATATTTCTGCCTTGTCAGGATAAATCCACAGAATCATCTGAATATTTCCAAGCTACCTACATAGGAACATAACTATACAGAAAGCAGAATTTATTAAGCTTAAATTTAAAGATGTTCCCATTTTTCTCAAAGTCACGGTCAAAACCAAACACCAAAAACAGTCACCACACAGTAAATGATCATGCTTCTATCCTTCACGGGTTTAATTATTCTGTCTACACCTTTTTCTTTGTATTTTATTAATTTTATTTTGAGTAATAACATCTTTTTTACATATTGATAACTACCTTGAAAACACAAGCCTTACTAAAATGAGCTGATAATCAAAATAAATAAAATGATAAATGTATCTTCTACAGCTCATATTTGACCTCTACTCTTTCCACTTTAAATTGTCATTCCCATCACTGCTTTAGAGAAATCTGAGAAATAATATGGAATTTCATCCTACCCTTGACCCTAAGATAGAGCTGTCTTAGACCTGGAATCTTCTAGGCCTAAATTTCAATAAACTCTACTGGAAGGTAGTGTCTCAGGTTCCTGCAAGGTTAGATTTAATCTGCCAGGACTATTTCCAATTGGCTACATTTCTTTTTTAAAACATATCCTATTAGTTGGAGAAAGAAGGTGGCAGCAGGGAGCAGGTCATAATTCCGAAGGATGTACTTTCAGATTGACCTGTCATTGATATAAGTACCATATTCCAATTTTGGAAATTCTGTCATCTTCCCAAAACCTCCAAAGATCAAATATATGACATATGTATCACATTTTCTTCTGAAGCGGAATGCACTTTTTTAAAAAATCTACTTTATAAAACCAATCATGAATCACTTACTTATTGCCCCATGGGAACACAGTTAATTAATACAAAGTAAAGCTGCTGGTTGTCATTTTAAAATAATTTCTCAGTAGAGTTTATTTCAAATAAACTTAATATTCTAAGACCTACCCTTTATAGAAAAGTTGTAAGCATTATTAGAATGTATTCCTAGAACATTCTGAGAATGATTTTTATAAATTCAGAGAGGTAGGGTTCTGTTTGGGGAAGCTGGTAGGAAGAGCAAAGGGCAAAGACTCTGGAACGTCTCTGTTCCTCCTTTTCACAGACCCCAGGGAGTTTGAACATGTACAAGTCTTAAAAGATGCTAGAATTCCCTAACAGTTTTCATTTAAGAAGGGAAATCTCCACTTCCAAAAGTAGTACCAAGAAATCTTTAACATCTCTTTAAATTAAATTAGGTTCATTCATTCATTCATTCTAACCCTATGTGCCAGAATGGTGTGAAAAAATCAACAATGCATCAAACATTAATCAAACAAATTGGTTGGGAAAGATTTTGGAAATGCGATCAAACTAATTCTGAAACTAAATGTTCATAGGTTAAAAAACAAATTTTAAAAACATTTTGTCCTCTTGGAAGTAAAACGAAATTCTGTAACATGACTCTGCTTAGACATTGAAAGTTTCTTAACATAACCCCAAACGTCTTGTCCTCAAGCCATGTGCTCCAGGGCAAAACTATTCATCTGTCCTTGGAGATGTTATAAAACTTAATCAGGACAAGTATTCTAATATATTTGAAAAAAATACTATAAAATATTATACAATTATTCATCCCAGTTCTCAGGGCTTAGCTCAAACTTCATCTCACTATTGAAACCTTATACAAATTTCGCTGAACGCCTACAAGCCAGAAATAACCTTTACCTTTGGGGTCTCTAAAGCACTTACCACATGCTGCCTTATATCATGATCCAGGTGTGCAGTTGTGCACACCTTTTATTGAGTACCCAATATATTAAAAGCAGCACAGCGCTATGGTTGTAAGTAGGGGCTCTGCCCAGATTTCCAGAGTTGACTCCTATTTCTATGCAATCTTAGCCTCATTTTCCTCATCTATAAAAAAATTTATAATAGTCCTACCACATGGAATTATTGTGATAATTAAGAACTCTACTATAAACTGTTGCAGCCAAGAGGAAATATAATGACTTAAGGTAGTATAGTATCCTGGATGGATCCTAGAACAGAATAAAGAAATTAGGTAAAACCTAATGAAACTCAAATATAGTATGGGCTTTGGTTAATAGTAATACAGATTCATTCATTAATTACAACAAATGTACAATACTAATGTAAAATGTTAATAATAATAGGAGAAACTGATTGTAGGGCGTATGAAACTTTCTGTACTACCTTTGCAACTATTCTATAAATTTAAATCAAATCTAAAATAAGTTTATTTAAACAGTAAAAATTGGAATTAGAAAATACAATTTTAATGTTATAGGTAAAGCATTTAGAATAACATACTGACTTAAAATTGTTAAAATGCTTGTAATATCCAAAACAATCTACAGATTCAATGTTATCACTATCAAAATCCCAGAAACGGAAAAAAAACAATTTTACAATTCAATTGAATCACAAGAGAGCACAAATAGACAGATTAATCTTGAAACAGACCAACAAAGCTGAAGATATCACACTTCCTGATTTCAAAATACATGATAAAATACAGTAATGGTATTATTATAAAGATAGACATATAGACCAATAGAACAGAATAGAGAGCCCAGAAAGTAAATTTATGCATATATGGTCAACTGATATTTGACAAGGGTGCCAAGAATACACCAAGGGGAAAGAACAGTGTTGGGAAAACTGGATATCCCCATGCAAAAGAATGAAATTGGACCCTTATCTGACACTATACTCAAAAAATCAACTCAAAATAGAGTAAAGACAACATAAAACCTGAAACTATAAAACTCCTAGAAAAAAACATAGAGGAAAATCTTCATGACATTAGTCTTAGCGATGATTTGACACCAAAAGCACAGGCAACAACAACAGAAAAAAGAAACAAACAAACAAACAAGTGGGATTACATTTCTACACAGTAAAGGGAAAAATAATCAACAGAGTGAAAAAGCAACTTACAAGATGAGAAAAAAATATGCAAACCTTCTATCTAATAAGGGGTTAATATCCAAAATATATAAGGAACTTCTACAACTCAATAGTAAAAAAAATAATAAAATAAAAAACAACCCAAAATAAAAATGGACTAAGGGCTGCATAGATATTTCTTCAAAGAAGGCACACAAATAGCCAATAGATAGATGAAAAACTGCTCAGCATCACTAATCATCCAGAAAATGCAAATCAAAATCATAATGAGAAATCACCTCACACCTGTCAGGATGGCTTAATCAAAAAAAATAATAAATAATAAGAATAAGAATAACAACAACAACAACAACAACCGGTATTGGTGAGGATGTGGGGACACTGGAACCCTTGCATACCATTGGTGGGAATGCAAAATGGTGCAGTCACATGGAAAACAGTACAGAAGTTCCTCAAAATATTACAAATAGAACTACCATAGGATCCAACAATCTCACTTCTAGGTATTTACACAAAAGAACTAAAAATCAGGATCTCAAAGAGATATTAGCACTCTTTTGTTCAATGCAGCACTATTTACAATAGCCGAGATGTAGAAACGATCTAAACGTCCATCAGACAGATGAATGGATAAAGAAACTGTGGTATGTACATACAATAGAATACTATTTAGCCTTAAAAAAGAAAAAAAAGAAGAAAATTCTGCACTATGCAACAACATGTATGAATTTTGAGGACATAATACTAACATAATAAGCCAGTCACAAAAAGACAAATACTACATGATTCTACTTATACGAGTTATCTAAAATAGTCAAAAATTGTAAAATCAAAGAGATTGGCAGGGATCGGAGGAAGAGGGAAGTGGGGAATTATTAATCAACAGGTATAAAGTTTTAGTCATGCATGATAAATAAGCTCTAGAGCCTGTTGTAGAACATTGTACCTATAGTCAACAATAATATAATGTACACTTAAAAATTTGTTAAGAGGGTAAATCTCATGTTGAGTGTTCTTTTCTAAATAAAAAAAATTTTTCCAAAAAAAATTTCTAAAAAAACAATATACGGCTGATTGCAGGAACTCAAAAAAAGGTAAGCAGCAACTGTTAGTATTGGTAGTAATAGTTGTGAGAAATCAACAAAAGCCTTTGAGTAAAATTGTAAATTTCTTGTTCCTTATGCTTTCTGTTTCATTTTCATTACTGCTTTGGGCGTTTTCTTTTAACAAAATCTCTAACTATAAGCAAAATTATTATTTACTTTTTCAATTTTGTTTCAGCATTATTTCAGGAAAAGATTTAGTGGGCCAAAGACTCTATACATTATAATGTCTTTTGGTCATAATCATATGTGGTGTGATTAGTTAAATAGACATGCCTGAAATGTCAACAGCACCTGTTTTAGAAGCTATGAATTTATTCTATAGCCTTTCCATCTGAACCGTTGGGGATTTTTGTTTTTATTGTATGATTCTATTTACATGAAATGTCCAGAATAGGCAAATTCATAGAGACAGAAGGTAGATTACTTATTGCCAGGGACTGAGGAGACAGGGTAATAGAAAGTGACTGCTAAAAAGTATGATGGTGTTTCCTTTAGGGATGATAGAAATGTTCTGGAATTAGATTGTGGTGACGGTTGCACACTGTGAATATGCTAAAATCCATTGAATTATATGCTTTAAAATGGTGAATTTTGTGTTATATGAATTTTACTTCACTTTTAAAAATTGCAAAAAACCACATCAAGTGCTTAGAACAGGGCCTGGCCTGAAATAAACATGCAATTAATCTTAGATGCGATTAATATTAATACTTCCAGCATAGTTATTATTTTCTTTACTGTAATAAGTGTCTGACTCCATTTTTTGATGTTTGACCATTTGACAGCTTTTAAGCCCAGCCCTCTCTCTTCCCCTCCTGCCCACATATGAGCAAGTGGATAAGAAAGCCTGGGTGTTCCCTCCTTTGGTGCCAGTGGGAGATTCAAACCACATGAGGCCCTCATCCATGTGCTGAAACCCTCACATGAGCCCCACCCCTAAATCACAATAAAAACCCAGGCCAGGCTCCTTGCCTTGTTCTCTAAAGGCATTTCAAACCTGCTCTCCCCAAAAATCCCAATTATGCAAACAATAAATGTTTCATATCCTCTTGGTGTGTGTGTGTGTGTGTGTGTGAGACATCATCAGTTTCCATATCCAAACCAAATTTTGGTTGGGGGCGGTGGGGAAGGGGGGGCGGTCCATCCTATCTCTGCAGGGTGGCTACAACAATCATCATCCTTATGATTTGGCCACACTGGGCCTGCACTGTATGACAACAGCAGGTGGAACTGGAAAACAGTGTCCTGTTTTGTAAAGGGCACATGATCTCCAGCTGGCCACAGTCCACACCACTCTAAATTACATTATTCCCAGACTCCTACAATCATTTACTCTACCTGCCTGGCTCTACAGGTGGGTAGGTTTCGAGTCCCGAGTCTAAGAAAAAGTTGCCTTGAGGCATTTCTGAATCAAGGTCTTGGATATGGCTTCCATTCTCAGAAAGGGATCCCCCTCCTCTTGCACTGGCTCTGAGATGGCCCAACCCAGCCCAGCACCTGGCCGTCTGTGACAGTGTACCTTCATAGAGAATGCCCAGTCATCCTGGTCTGGAGGAGTCCCAGCTTCCAGTGCTGCCCACTCTTGTCCTTCAACACGGTCCCCGGGGGCAAGGCCTCAAACAAGGTGGTCACCGGGCTCCGCTTCTGTGTCTAGGGGCTTCGCCTGGTCCTCTGAGGGCTGCTTTTGGGGGTTAGGAGTCTGCTCCAGGACTCTTTATGACTCTCACAGGAACTCTAGGTATCTTCAGACCCAGAACTGTCACCGTCTGCGAAGGATGATGGAGGAGAGGTGACAGAGTTGGACCATTTCAATTTCTTGTCAGAGATTTCAGGAGTGGCGCTCAGCTCTCTTCCTGAGCCTCGGAAGGATGACAGCGATCTGACAAACGTCTGGGGCTTCTCGCGACCCTCGGTAGACAGAGGTTTTCCGCAGTAAGGGCAGAATTTGAACGCTGCTTAATATTTTTGCCATAGTCTAGACAAAAAGTGATCATACTTAATGGGGTCAGTCCAGCCCTCACATTCACTAGACTGGAAACTCCATCTTAACAGCATTCGCAGTTGCCTCGTGGAAACTTCCGCTACACCGCGGACGGAAGGCGCTACGCACGCATCCTCTTTCCTAGGACTGCGCCTGAGCAGGGCAGAACTGTTGTTTTAATTTCTGAATTATAATCTATTATGTATTTCGTAGCATCAGTTACAGATCTAGGAATGCCTTATGGCCTTTCATGACCTAACATTGTCCACAGAATCAAGTCTAAATGTCTTAATATGTCATTCTAGGATCTGCACAATTTAATCTTTCCAGACTCATCAACTACCTGTCCCACAATTCTATACTCTTTATATATTTGAGCTAGATTAATTACTGATTCTTCCATCCTCCTATAGCATTTTATCTATAAATCTTATTAATTGTAATCTTCTGGGCAACACTAAGTGCGATTTATTTATCTTTATATTTATTGTTTGAATTGAATTTGTTAATTTCAAATGATCCATTCTTGGAAACATAATGACCATGATTAGCTAAGCTAACAGATCCACACAGAACACTTTCCTATCTCAAATTCTTTTAGAAATAATGTTAACCATGTATACCACATTGTCATTCTCTTGGTTTTAGGTTGCTTTGGAATTAATCCATTGCTGTTCAGGTCTTCACTCCCTAATTAGACAATCTTTAAAAGATGAGATCACGTCTATCTCTTCTTTGGTTCTCTTGTGGGTCAAAAGCATTAGTCATGGTAGCTGCATATAATGAAATAAATAGCCACATATTTATGAGCATGGGCAACCTTCATTCTTGATTTAAATACTTTAAGTCTTAGTGTTTATTCTCTTCAATTTATCTCTAAGAATTGCTGAATCCCAATACTCGGGGCTCTCTAATCGACCAAGAGTTCTGCCTGAGTTTATACTTTATCCTTTGGCACCTAAACATCCATTAAAAAATGCTGCTTCATTTTATAAAGGGCCGGAGTCTGCTCAAATTTAGCCAAACATGACCAATAAACATATTATTTTTTCTTTGTAAAATTAATACACTGATTACAAAAGTTCAAAAAATACCTAAAAATAAAAAGTTATATTCCTCCTTAATTCCCCAATACTGCAATTTATTTCATAATATATAAGACATCTCATTTCTATATACACTTTCATATATTAAATATATACTTTTTCTAATTTTACACCCATAAATCATCATCCACTCTACTTAATAAATAGCAGAAATATTTATCTTTCCATACTTCATCCCTTTTATTTTTATTTTGACCAAGCTATATAAACCTATTTGGAAAAGAGCAGTTTTAATAAGAAGTAGAATACGGAATATAGTAAAGAAAACAAGTGTCCAAATGTCACATCTGTATTACAGACAAGCTTTTTTTCCTCATTGAAGCAAGAAGACCAACTTCTGTGGTATCAGAGATGATCCTCAAAAACCACAGAATTCTTAAATTTAATCCCGACCCACTTTATTTGCACATCTTTAATATTATCAGTTCAATGTCTTTTGTTAGCCTAACTCAGAGTCTAACGCCAGATTCTTAACAAGTAGGTAACTTGACAAAAAAAATTTTCCTAAACTCTGAAAATAATGATGAACCCAGCATGTTAGATTTGGTAGCAGACTTTACTAAAGCTATGAAATCTGCTCTCCACCACCAGTTGAATTTGGGTACATCTATTTGTGCAGCATGCTAGACAAAACCATGCTTCTAAAAGCCAGAATCAGATTATGCCCAGCATCCTCTTAAAACTCAAGCCAGCACAGAAGGCAGTATCATGCAACATTGATACAATCATTCAGGAACTTCTATATATTGATCTATTGTACTGCTAAACCCAAAGTGCAAGAAAATACATATGATTCCTTGGAATTCTGTCCTAGCTAATGGAAAATCATACCAATGCAAAAATGTAATCCAAAGACTGAGATGGTGTTACCATCCTCACAGAGAAAACTTTCCAGAAATCCATTGGGAAGAACTAAAGGCAAATTCCACTTCCTAGGCAACTTCTTGTTCAGATGCATGGGCAGCTTTAAAAAAAAAAGGGGGGAGGATAGTTATTTTAAAAAGCTTTTTCCTGGTGGACATTGCCCCAAAAGGACCAAAACATAGCACAAAGCAGTCAACTAAAGTAAACCTCCTCACTCCAAGCATCTTTCCAAAGGAAGAACGACAGTAACTAGGACCCACACCTGCTTCCTCCAGCAGTCTCCACAGCATCACCCATGGGCCATAATTAACATCAGTGGAAACAACAAGAGTGCCAAAAACAAAGATTCAGAGTATAGTCACTTCATCAACATCTAAGCTCTGCTCATTGAATCTCTGCCCCTGGGCATGTGCACTAAATCACAGCAGCTGCACTCACCACAAGCCAAGGGGGCTTGATCAGAAGCAGGGTCAACAAAAGCAAAGTGGGAAGAATGAATGTGTAAAAGCTCAATAGTTAGTGATGCAGGATATCCTCTGAATCTTGGGAAACCATAGCAGTCAACAGATCAATGCTGCATACTTCTATCCTGGAAGAGCTTTTTGTTAACTGAGATTTCATGCAGTCCCAGAGACGGAGAGAGAAAGCCACTAACAGTGACAGAATGCCTATCTACATGTATACTTAGATGAGATTGGACTGTGTATCATTAATTGGGAAGCTTTGAGCCCCATCACACAAATGAATAGTAATGTCATCAGTGGCAGCATCTCCTAATACCATGGACAGAAATAAATACCTAAATATGTAGTATAGACACAGACTAAGACAGGTCTCTCTTGAGTTTAAATTCTCATCATAGACTGAGATAATTGATGGTGATATTGGTGTCGTTAATGGACATTTTATTGTAGCTCCCATCACTTTTCCAGTACTCATTGTGATCCCCTTGATTATTTTCAGCCTTCACACGTTATTCTTCCTGAAATCCTCATTCCATTTTCTCAGTTGCCTTAGCCAACCAGTAGTTTCACTGAGCCGTCTGTGTGCTTTTTCATTTCTGTCCACATAGCATGTAAGCTTTCATTGTTCAGCTACCTGAGCATTTCTCCTTTCCCCAGCACCCTCCCCCAACCATTTCATCCAGACTGTGCTAGTCTATCAAGATGAAAACAACACTATGACACTTAGAACAAACTTCTCCTGTCAGATTCACACAGGGGCCCTCTGTTGCACGATCTGCATTTGTCCTTCATGCAATAGAGATTCGACTCGCAGATAGGAGATCCAGACTGTGATCAGAGGGGAGACTGATTTCTGCCCTTCATTTGGGCCAAAGAATACTTATCTCCTTATTTCCAACTTCTCAAGTTGCAGCTAGACCTGGAGAGATGTAAATATGTAAGTAAAACCCAAGACCATATTCACAGGTTATCTCTTTCAAAAGGCCAGCACTTCTCTGTTGCATTATCGCAGGCTGATTCAACCCCTTATTCACAACCAACCAATAGTAAGAAAAGTCAGCTCAGTGTGCAGGGAAGACTGAAGGAGTTACCACTATATACTGATCTTTTTGTTCTGATACATTGGTGTGTGGGATTGGGCTGTGGGCAAAGTTTCTATGTCTCTTTCTTGCCGCCCCAGGCTATCCTTAATCCATAGTTCTGCTGAAGAAGTCCTTTCTGCAGCAGACATAACATAGGAAACTTCGACGATTGTTGTTGGTGTTTAATATTTATTGAACACCCATGACCGGATCAGGCTTTCTCCGGATGTATAGCTTGCATCTTATTAGAACTTTTGGGAGGGAGAAACACTTTCGGCTGAAAGCCAAAAGCTATTTAACTATTGTAAGGACAACAAGAATACACATTCCTCAAATATCTCTAATTGCTTCTCATAATACAATGAAATTTTCTGCTTCTTCCATTAAAAATAGTCATTAACATAATACACTCTGTGAGCACATCTCTATGGTACTTCTTTAAACATTCAACTAAGCCTACTAGTAGCTTGGGCTGAAGAAAAAAAGTCACCACGTTAAAACATATTTTTTAAAGATTTTTTTGTTTGCAGAAAATATGCAATATAATTAGAAATAACACTCATTTTCTACCAGCACAATGTTAGTCCTAGTCTTGGTTGTCTGCCTTTCTCTTCTTCAGAACTCTAGGTTGGAACTGCTTACAAGCTATAGAAGCCAAGTATATTCCCTCTCTTGAGGTAGCCCTAACAAAAAAAAGAGGCACATAGTGGCCATAACACCTACCCAGAGCTTGGTGAAAGTCCAGTTTCCCTGGATCCAGGAGCCTTTCATCCTGTCCCCTATATCTTCATTGACAACCCTATCTGGATCCCTCAAAACCCAATCAGATGGCTAAGAACCTTAAACCTGTTTCTTCCCCCGAGCCTTCCTTCCCAGATCTAGACCCCGCATGTTGGCAGGAATCCTGAAAAGTGAGAAGTATTTCCAGAATACCTATATATTTTTTGGCAAAGTTCTGCCTGCCCTGTTGGACTGATATTGATGATCCTTGAGTCATTGCTTTTATATATAGAAAAGAATCTGGATGGAAATACACTGAAGCATTAATAATCATTATCTCTGGGTGGTAAAGAAACACATGATTTCAATTTTCTCCTTTACTATATTTTCCAAATGTTCTGCAGTAACACATATTACTTTTGTACTCAAGGAAAAAAAAAGTTTTGTGTTTCCTTAAAGTTACTGAGACATACCATTACCCTTCCCCTGTGTTTTGCTTCAGTAAATTCTCTCTTCTCTTTTCCAAATTCAGCCTGGTAAAAAAAGAGCTTTCTCTCCACACAAGAAGCCAAAATCTAAAGAACAAATTCTAAGAGAAAACATTGTTTAAGGGTTTTAAAACCTTTTGTAATATTAAAAAAAGTTTTGAAAACCTATCTTTTATTACATAGAAAAAGGAAGATAAGTGACTTATCAATGACATAAAGAATCAAGATTTTCACGGCACCATAAATTGGAAATTGTAAACCCAAGCCATAAAGAAGAAAAGGCAGGACATGAGGAATTATGCTCTAGACACAAAACCAAACAACCTTCAGCTTTGGAAGTCTCCCTCCACCTTTTTCTTCTCCCCTGCCCTGTTCTAGTGCTTTAGTTGCAAGACATGAATATTTTCTTTGCTGGTAGGGAGCTGCTTTCTTGTAATCTGGTGGTTTTTCACTGTACCTGAGAAATGCGTTTCCTTCTGAAATGGATTATTTATGTTGTGCTGCAGGTTCTATACACTACTTTCTTGTCATGACTTTAGCTTCAAGTAGAATTTATTACTTAAAAAAAGAAAAAAATACAAGATACCACTTCACACCTATAAAGGTGGCTGCAATCAAAAAGATAGTAACAAGTGTTGACAAGAATATGGAAAAATTGAAACACTCATACATCACTGGTGGAATATAAAATGGTATGAACTGTTTCCAAAATACTGTTTGGATAATGACTTGGTAGCATCCTAAAAAGTTGAACATGGAGTTATCATACGATCCATTAATTCCACTCCTAGGTATAAATACTCAAAAACTTGTATGAGTATGTCCTTAGCATATTATTCATAACAGCTAAAAAGTGGAAACAGCCTAAATATCTATCAACTGATAAATAAATAAGTGAAATGTAATATATCCATATTATGGTATATCCACAATGACCTATTATTAGGCCATAAAAAAGGAATGAAGTATCAATACATTCTGCAATATGGATGAACCTTGAAAATTTATGCTAAATGAAAAAATCCAGATACAAAAGGCTATATATGGTATGATTCCATTTACAGGAAATGTCCATAATAGGCAAATCTATAAAGATAGTAAGTATATTAGTGGTTGCCAAGGGCTGGGAAAAGGGGGGAATGCGAATAACTGATAATGGACACGGGGTTTCTTTTTTTAGTAAAAAATGATCTGAAATTAGATGATGGTGGAGTTTGCACCACAATTCTGTGACTATACTACAAACCACTAAATTGTACACTTTTAAAAAGTGAATTTTATGATAGGTGAATTAAACCTCAATAAAGCTATTATTTTAAAAAAGGGAATTGGAAATATCAATATTAAATTATTTTTAACTTACGATTTTTTTCCTACCTCTGTTTATTAAAATCTACTAGCGATTTTCCAATGTCACACCAGTAGAAATGAGCACCCTTAGCACCCAGATTTAGACCTCTAATACCATTCCCCAATAAAAAAACAAAAACAAAACCAAAACGCAAAACAAAACAAAACAAGGCTTCTTAGAGAAAAGCTAATTCCATGCCTGGACAGCAAAGATATAAGATCAGTCTAGGACAATTTGTGCCAGTAAGCAAACAAATTTTCAAAGATTAATAGAATTGTATGAAACAAAACAGAGGCTATTCTGAAAGGACTTCCACTGACCAAAATTATAATGATGGAAAAATAACTGAATCTATGAATATCCATGAGTCTATAATGTTAGTCTTTGAGACTGAATCTTTGAGGGGAAAAGAAAGCAAAAAACAAAAAACTTATTTGTCAACATCACTAGAAATAACCATTCAACCAAAACCTTCCTTTGAAAACATGTAAAGGTGGAAAAAATAAGCATTTATTCTGTCTTTTCAGTATAAACTAGCTTTCAAAGTAATCAATAGCCCCGCTTATAAACAACTATATATTTGTCATATATTTTCATTATATCTTATCTATCTTATATAAATTACATATATTATAAATTATAAAATATTTGACAGAGACCCAAAGAGGGAGCAAACCATGCACATATCTAAAGTAAAAGCTATTCAGGTAGAAGGAGCAACAAACGCAAAGTGTGTGAGACAGGAGTACATCGGGAGCCCAGAGAGGCTGCAGAGAAATGAATGAGAATGATATGTGATGAGGTTTAAGAAGACGTGGGGGAAACACCTATGAGCACTGCCTAGGGCTCATAAAAATTATGTCTAAATCACCTGAAAACAATTGACTTTTTTTCTCTATTAGTGTTTGTAATTACCTCCCAACTTACCCTTGGTCACCTTTATCTTTTCCTCTAAGGATGACAAACATGGGTGGATGATATAGCTCCACATAACACTCAAAACAGATATTGCTAATTGATTACAGCTTGATAAGTCTGTTTTGCTCTTATTAAACCAAATGTATCTAGTTTTCATTCCTGTCCTATAAACTTAGGAAGCCCATATGTATAATCTTTGTCCTAACTGAGCCAGAAAGTCTGTGTTGTATAGAAAATACGATATTACTTAATGGCTTTATTGGTTCCTTAAACCTGTCAGCAGAGCTTCACTTCTGCTCCATTTTAGTGTAAGTCTCCCAGAAAGCAAAACCTGAAAGAAGGCTTAAGTCCAGGCTCTTTACTGAAAAGTATGATTCAGGAGTCAATGGTGAGGGTCAGGGCAAAGGAGAAGGAAAGGAGAACCAATACAAAGATGCATTACTGAGCTGGCCACCTTTACTGTGACTGATTGTTCAATCCTACAGAATAACCTGAAATTTTTCTCATCTATCTGGGGGAACAAAGGGGCAGTATTTATCCATAGGCTCCCGTTACTGATTAAATTAGGTCAGTTGCTCTGTAGAATAACCTACCTTCTGGAATTCTCTGCTTGTTTCTCTGTGTGGTAGTTCTACCTCCTGAATTTCCCGCACATGAGAGGTTAGAGCTAACATCCTGATTAGGTTCAATTCATACATTTTGGCTAGACTTCATCATAGGTAATATTATTTCTTTGCATTTCATTAAATCAGGACACACCTAAAGCTGATCGCTCCACCATAATGGTGCAATGATTGACTTCTGGATTGGAGTAAAGGCAGTTCCCTCCATTAAGTGGTGGTTTCCACCTGAAACTAGAAAGTCATCTTGTTTCCTTGGCACCATATAAATGTCAATCACCCATCAATCATTTATCTTAATTTACTATCAATTGGTCCTCAGTTTTACTCAATTCCACACACACGATAAATATTATTTAATTCATAAATAGATGTCAGAAGTAACCGGAGATGGACTTTTCATTTTCTACTCTCCTTCTCCACTGTAGGAACTGCATCCTAGATGGCAATGCCTTTTGGAAACTGAGATCACTTTACGCAAGACAAAGATTCACACACAATCGTATATCTTGAGAGAGTGCTTGGCCCCTTTCATCCTATCCTCATGTAAGTTTTATATCTTGAGTTATGGCTACCCTTTAAAGTTAGTGCTTAGAAAGTGCAAAGGAAAAAGTTTATTTTCTTGAATATTGGTTTATGAAACAACCATCCATTCTCGTGCATTTGGTTAGTTCATCCCAAGTGCTTTATATTCTTGGTTGTCATTGGTCATATCTAGGTAGATCTGGCTGTTTCCAGGGTCAGAAAGAAAGACTGACTTGTGTTACTCATAATAGATTTATTCATAAAGATAACCCTAGCAATTTAAGGCACTCGAAATTTCTTGAATCCTGCAGACTTCTTAAACACAAGTCCCAAATAGAAACCTGCTCATCCTCCATTATTGTTTATCTCTGGAAATGATACCACTTATGAATAACTTAGTCATACTGGAAACCTAAGAACCAACCTTGTCTCCCCCTTTTCCCTCATCCCCCATATTCAGTCAATCAACAGAACCTATCAAGTTTACCTTTTAATCATCTCTTGAATCCATCCTTCTCTTTAACCCCTGATGAAGGTCTGCTGCTAGAAAGGCATCTCAAAAAGTAGCTTTTTATCAGTGCTAGTGTCTTCCAAATTTCTCTCTACAGTTCAGGAAGAGAGTGATAAATGGCTCATGTCACCCTCTACTTGTAATATTCCCATGGATTTCCTCTGGAAAACCAATGAGCCCAAGGTTTTTACAAGAGCTTATATAATCTGCACTGCTAAATTCTACCATCATCTCAACTTCCACTCTTCCTTTCAAATAGGTGCTTTAGTCATTACCAAACTTCTTTCAGTTCCTCAAATCATTCTTCTCTTGTTTCCTGAGCTTCCACCTTCTTCCCCCAAACAATGCCTTCTCCTGGCTAACCCCTCCTCAAACATAAGGTCTCAGCTAAATGTCGCTTCATTAGGAAGACTTTCTCTGGCCATCTTTATCACTATTTATTATATATACATGTTAGATATCATCTGCCTTCTCTGTTATTCCAAAAAGTTGCAACTAAATTTGTCTTGATTGTATCTCTATCCTCACCACAGAGTCTGGACAATATAATAGATGTTTAATAAATATTTGTTAAAATTTTGTTTAAATCTAAGCCACAGAAAGACAATGGCTATTTGTGCTTGCATATCTTGTGTGCCTCAACTATAGATTTTATGAATAAACAGTAGAAAAACATTACCTGTAAAAGTATGTTGTTTAAAACATAGTAGTAATTACAGAACGTTTCTTTTGTTCATTACTCTTTGTAAAACCTAAGTACAATTCCTTCCTAAATACTGGGCTATAAAGTTTTCCTGGCCCAGCTTTGTCCTATGTTTTGTGGAGGGATCTAGGAAATGGTGATAGTAATAATACTTATCTGGAAAATAGTTAAGAAAATAAAATTAATATTTTTCATGTGCCTGGCATGGAATGGGTACTCAATACATGATAGCTATTTTTTTTAAAACATAGACATTTATATACCTTACTAAGCGATCACCACAATAAGTCCAGTACACATAATTATTATAACATTTTTATTATATTCCCTATGCTGTACTTTATATCCCATGACTATTTTTACAACTGGCAGTTGATACTTCATTTTTTAAATTTTATTTTAAATTTTAAAAAGTTAGACATTTATATAATCCATGAAGTGATCTCCTCGATTAGCACCCATCTGGCACTACACACAACCATCACAATAATATTGACTACATACCTTATGCTATACTCTAAATTGGTAGCTATTGTTAAAGATCAAAATAATAGATGCATATCAGATGTGTGTGTGAGTGTGTGTGTGTTTGTATTGTACTCTTTAAAGACAATTTCTGCAATGGTAACACTGGTTAATTTTGTAAGACATGCTACTACATGGAATTATTCCAGAGAGGACACGCTGACTTAGATTTGAAAGGTTCTTGAAAAGCAAGCAGCCTGATCATGGTATACTAGCAGAATTATCAGCTATCTGGTGGTTGGAACTTCCAAAAGCAGGGGTTTTAATTTGGGGTCATGGAACTCTAAAGGATACATGTATGGATTTCAAAATGTTTATGACCTCTTTAAAAATGAATGCAAAAGTTTAGGTGGATGTTTATGTGTTTGTGACTGTGCACTATTATGGAGAGATGGTTCATATCTTTCAACAGCTTCTCAGAAGAACAGTAAATAAGAAAAATTAGGAAGCATTGCCTAAAGGTTTCTCCAGGAAATCTGGTGCTCTGGCGAAAAAAAAAAAAAAAACAATGTTGACAGTGTGATGGTTGTGTCATCTGGCTGGCCAAAGCAATGTTTTCTGCTAAAGCAAAGTTTAGAGATCTTGGGGCCAAAATGATCTCAACTAAATGTTTCTTCTACACTATGTTTCCATCTGCCCAGCACATGAGCTATTAACATATGATTGCTGTTGATTATTTTCATACCCTTATTTGCAAAGAAATCACACTGAGACCAGTTCAGAAGAATCATTTATCTAATGTATTGGAAAACCAAATAAAGGAGCCTCTTATATCTAACAATATTATATTGCTAAAGAGGGACTATTTATGAGAGATTAAGCACACATTGACCAACACTGCCTCGAAGTCACTCATCTACTAGTTTCATTATATATAGGTATATAATGAAATATATATATATATAAT
>NW_006436284.1:4169683-4174373 GCF_000325575.1 Pteropus alecto
TGGTCCAAAAATTAGCGAGTCTCGCCATGTGTTGAAATAATTTATTTCAACATTTAAAGCATCATCTGTCCCGTATTTCCACATGTTGTGTCATCACCATTTGACCTCAACTCATTGTTAAATATTTAATAGTACTGTTATATAAACAATACAAAGTATAGTTTACTTTTGAATGTGACATTTACATGAAAAAGAAATAAGCCAATACATGCTGCAAAAGGTACAATGTTAAGGTTATAGTACTAATCCTTCTGGTGGATAGAAAATGAGATATAAAAGTAAAGGTAACCAAGAGGAGAAAGAATGACTAATAAAAAGATGCCATAACTCTCCAATAAAGAACAAAGGGAGAAAGTAACTGCCATCCAAATGTTGGCACAGTGGGTGCTGCATGTTTCCACCTCTCAAAACTTAAGCACTATGATGGATTGTTTTGAGTAGAAATCTATTCACATGAAAATGATGAAATAATATTCAACAAAACACTAATCAACAGAGGATCATTTTTAACATTCACCGAGTGTAAATCTCATGGTGACAGAAATTATTCATTTAAAGGAATGACTATGGTCTAAGAGAAACACAACAAGAATGCATGCAAGAGATTTTGATGAGTTAGCACACAACTCCTGCTCAATACGTTATTTTTGATTGACCACAGACATTCAGCCTTAGGAAGTATGAAGACAAGTCTAAGCCTGCACCAGGAAGGCTTTATAACCTATTACGTTCCTTTGAGATAAAAAACTGAAAACTGCATTTATTATTCTACTTCGGCATGTTTTTCACTGACAGTCAAATACAAAATGGTTCTACAAATCACAGTTAAAAGAAATTTAAGAAAATCTAAGTAAATGGAAAGATATACCATGTTCATGGTTGAAAACTTAATGTTAAATTTCAATTCTCCTCAAATTGATCTATCCCTATAATAATCTCATCATTTTTTTTTTTTTTTGTAGAATTCAACAAGTGGATTCTAAAATTTATATACTATATATAGAATCTGGGAATGCAACCAGAACATTCAAAGCAAACTTGAAAAAGAACAAAGTTGGAGGAATTACATTACTTGAACTCATTATTTACTGTAAAATAGCAGTAATCAAGATAATGTGGCACTGGAATATGATCAACAAATAGATCAATGGAACAGAAGGGAGAACCCAGAAATAGATCCACATTTATGAGGCCATTTGATTTTTGACAAAAGTACAAAGGCAAAATGCAAAATATTTGGAATGAATTCCCCTTTGAGGAAAGGTGACTAAAAATCTATAGGAAGATGTGATAAAGTATCTAAAGTCAACTGCCTGTGAACTTTGGGCCTATAGTAAACATAACATTTCATTTTGGAAACAAATTAGACACCAGAAATGAGACAGGAATTATGTCAAATAAAAAAGTACAGATAAAAAACATGGATTATCAAATAACAGTTGTATCTACTGAATCCAATACTGAATAGGCAAGCACTAAGAAAAGAACTAATTATTAAATGTGCAAAGAATTACTACTCAATGGAAAGCTAACATGAGGTAACAAAAACCAAATTTTATTAAAAAGTAACTACAGCATACCAACTCACCTTTAGCCAGTGACTAATCCAGGGAGGTGGTTCTTTCTTTGATTGACACAGTGTTTCAGTCATGAAGTATGGAAACAGAACAGTGAATACAAATTTGTTCTCACACTTTCAATGCAGTAGAAAATATAAAAGCAATCAGAGTTAAAAGTGCTAAATGTCACACACTGATATTTTCATTTATAACAAAATATATGAATTATTTGTATTGTCAAAGTGACCTAAAATACAATAAACTATTTAGAAGTTTCTATCAATCCATTATAACATTCCTATCCTGAGGCATAATTTGAATTCTTTACTAAGGTTTATTTTAATGACTTAATTATGTTAAACTTGAATACGTTGATACAGCTATTTTGAGTGACTATGTGCCACATATCTTAGATGACTTCTGGAAACCCAAAATATTTCTAAAATTGAAAGAAAAACAAGGCAATAAAAATGTTACACGGAAACAAGTAATATCAAAAAGAAAAGGCTGTCCATGATTGACTGACTCTACATAACATCAAAGCAACATTGAAAAGGGAAATATTCAGGTAATCAATGAATTGTTTTCTCAGTACTATATAGAAAATACATATTCTAATGACTATTTAAAATTTTTTAATCAACTGGTGGTTTGGACATCTTGGATAAACACTGCTTTTATGTACTCACATTTCTTAACTTTTCAGTTCTGCAAAAAATCAGGCAGTACAAAACTATTACCCCCCCACCCCACCTCACATCTTCATTCTAGCCTATGGTGTTGCACAATTCCAAAGACCATGACGCATTAAGTAACTGTTTTTGTACTCATTTTGCAAAACACCTAACTTCAAAAAAGTTTGACTTTTAATTTTAAGGCAAAAAGTATTAGCTACGCTGTTCACGACTTTCAAATTTTTCATACATAACCTCACCCACTCCCTGTATATTCTCTTTTTAGGGACTAAAATTTAACCAGGTCAGTTCTGGTCTCAAACAACAATTTCATATGATTTCAAATAGCTATCATGGGAGTTGGATTGAATCATTTGCTGAACTCTAATATTTTAAATTTATAAACTTCAGAAGGAAGATAGCTTTTGAAGCTGACAAAAAAACAATCAGAGAACAGCAGTCTTTTTGTGTGCTGCCCAGAAAGGCAGTTACAAAGTGGTCCTATTGTGTTTCTCATAATTTACATTTACTTTTTTGGCAGAGCAGAAAGGAAAAAAATAAGAAGTCAAACTTGAAGGCATACAACAAAAATGAAAGAAGGCATTTTTATTTTAAAATGTCCCCTTGACATTTAGACATCTACAAGCCCAATATTTAACATTTACAGGAGATAAAACAGTAAAAGAAATAGCAGCTGTTTTTGTAATGTCACTGAACAGGTGTGATACCATTTCATACCATAGAAATTGGATGGATCTCTTGCTGATGCCCACAGAAGGCCCATATGGAGCCAGTATTGACCTATGTCTCATTTTTTCAGATTAGCCAGATAATACCCCGGGCTAACAAGAGTTCTGGTGACTGATCTGTGCCGATTCGGAGCAGACATTCTCCCAAACAGATCAATACTATCCAAGGTGCAGCTGCAAAACAGGATGAGCTTGTATCATTTAACAAACACCAAGCTGCTTATTCACAAGGGCAAAAGTAACACAGCACTTGTGTTTTCCAGAGTGTTTGCAAGTGACCTTGACCTTGACCCACAGAGCCACCCTCTCTGAGGTGAAAAGTAATCCTATATTGGGTCTGTCTCTGGTACTGGAGCACACCAGTGAGTGATGGCAATTTTTAGAATGAGAGCTACTATGTCCGCTCTGGCCTAGCCTAGATAATTACGTGATGCCAAAGCAACTAGTCAATGCAATCAATTTTGTCAAACAGCCAGTCTGAGTATTTGGCATTATGTAGATAAAATATAAAATAGAAACAGAATTTTTACTTTTTACACATCATATTGGAATTATGTGGGCTTGCCTTGGATTAAATTAATTTAGAAAGTTTTTGTGACACCAGTTGTTTCTATATACATAAACTAAATAACTACATAAATAACTACCTGGATAAACAAAATACTTTTGCTCAAACATCCAGACAAATATTTTTGTTTAACCCCTAAAATTGCCTCTATTTTTCATTTAACCACATCGATCCCCCCCCAAAAAGGTCATATTGTATATATCTGTGTGCTTTTTATATTAACATATATGTGCACATGTAAATGAACAAGAGTTAAATCTAATAAGAACATGAAAGTTGCTTTACTATTTTAATTGCTACAAGGTTACAAAATATGAGGAAATTATGGTCTTTAAAACAATTTTTCCCAAAGTATTGAGAAAATAAACTATGAGTTAAAATGTGACCCTACATTTCTCTAGGCAAGATGATTTCATATATGACTAGGCGTGAATAAAATGTTAGTGTTTTGTACGGTCCTAGGGTGATAAATCTAATTAAGATTAGATTTTCCCAGTTTCCAGAGGTTACAGCAGATTCAAGACCAATAAATCTATTTAAACAGGGAGCAAATATAAAATCATATAATTATGTTAAGGTCTTAAAACAAATAATGGTCATTGGTACTACCACTATAAGATACAACCGTCTACTATCTAAGATCTTTTATGTATTGGAATATTTAATTTATTTTTCAACCCTAGATACATGGTCGGATAAGCCTAGCTAAAACAGAAGCTGTGTCTCTTGCTGCTATTAAAAGGCAAATTTGTAACCCCCCCCCCCCAAAAAAAGTTAAGCGACAATAATTGTTAGCCTTCCCCTTTTCTTGAACAGTTTTCCCTAGGGAAAAAGAAAAAAAGACTTAAAGGGGAGAAAATAAACTTTCCCTCCAGCACAATACTAAATAAGCACTATATCCATCTCCCTGAATAAAGAAGAAAATAAATTCAACTTTGGAACTCTGCCATTGAGCGGCGGCTCTTGCAAAGGGGACAGTTTGCTATTAATTGTTAATGTCGTCTGCCATTAGAGGGCACTAAACAGCTCCAGATTAATGCCGCAGTGGAGGGAAGAGAGAAAGGAAGACGGGAAAAGAAAGAGGGAGGGAGAGCACCAGCAGAGTCGAGGAAGGGGTGGAGGGGGGAGAAAAGAAGGGGT
>NW_006436284.1:4174383-4175814 GCF_000325575.1 Pteropus alecto
GGAAAGAGAAGAGGGAAGAGAGAATAATTCTGTAAAGATTAAGAAGGATGTGGAGCCCAGAACCGTCTGAAGCGAGCAAAAAGCCAGCCCCCACCTCGTCGCCCCCGGGCCGCCAACGCTCCTCCCCTCCCGTCCTCAGGACGGTAATTATAAAGCGAAAACCAGCGGCGAGGTCACCGGTTTTTACCAGCCTGCTGCACCGAATGCGCGCGGTGCAGGTGCGGCGGCCGCGGGGCTTTGTGATTCATGCCCACTTTCAAAGGGGGGCTTGGGCCCGTCTGAGAGGCACCCAAACAACTGTCTTCTAATATTAGCACGGCTGTATTTCGGGATCTATTATAGTCTGTCCAGACAGATCCCATTGTAATGGGATCTTTTATTAAAAGATTAGCACTATCTCCTGCAGTTGGTGGAAAAAAATCTGTTATCACTGAGTTATTTGCAGTTGTGGAGGGGGCGGGAAGGGGGTAGTAGGAGATCAGGGGGAGGGCGGTCTGGGCCGGGGAGGTTGGAGGGGGCAGCGAAGAGGGGCGGATTTGAAATCCGTAGAACAAATCCCAGTGACCTGCGAATGTCCAAGAATTTCGTCTGCATATTTCGCTGTCTGTTGTCCTTGGGGCTCCAGAAGCGAAAAGAATAGAAATTTAAAAGGCAGCTTTGGAATAAACAATATAGCATTTTCCGTGAAGTAATCGTTTTATATAAAGGAAATATCGCCTCCTCAGTTTCATTCAGCGGTGCCAAAAATGTTATAAATGAGAGACCCGCCAACTTTCAGCGAAGAATGCCAGGCACTGTGCTTAATAAACTGAGGCTACAGAAGTTCATTATGGATGTTGCAATCTTTTTTATTCCGCGAAACGAGGGGGAAGGGGGGAGCGGATTCAGAGACACCAAGAAGGAGACTGGGAGAAACAGAGACACACAGGACAGAAACCGGGGAGTCTCCGAGCCGGGGGAGGGGGGCAGACCGCCTACGTCGGCGCCCAGGCTCCGGGCTGCAACTCCAGACGCGGCGAAGTGAAAGGGGAGAAAAGAAAGGGAGAAGGCGAGACTGTGATGGGGGGAGGACGGGCCTGAGGTGTTAAACATTTTTGTTGCTTCTGACTCGTCGAGACCCAGGGCCGCGTATCGGCCACGCTCAGTCCCGGTGGAAAGTGCCGGGGTTCTTGGCTACAACTCTGGGCCGGGGGTGACCGCAAAGTAAGGCACGCACAGACCCAGACACGAAACCTCGCCGGGTCCCGCGCCCAGGTTGCTGGGGCCTAAAGCCGCAGCGCGCCCCGGCGAAGCCGCGGGGCCGGCACGTTCCCATCCGACTGCGGGAGGGGTATTCCAGCAGCTCGCGGCTCTCCCGGCATTTGCAAAGTCTTTCCGGAGCCGGGCAGCGGCGGTGCGGAGACAAACTCCCGGGTTCCCCCAGCGCCGCCC
>NW_006436284.1:4175951-4176200 GCF_000325575.1 Pteropus alecto
CCCTCCCTCTCGCTCCTACGCAAATAAGAACTCGGCGATTCCCCTCCTGCCGCTTTGATTTCGGGCACCTCCAACAGATAATTGGGAAGGGTTTCCAGAAGGTGGGAAATGTCACCTGATTCACACTGAACTTTTAAAAGCGCCCCACCCCCAAGGAGCCGCGCACACCCTCGCTTGCGGCCGCCCTCCCACTGCCCCACACACTGGGAGACCGCCCACCGCAAACCGCGGAGACCCCCGTCTAGATTT
>NW_006436284.1:4176324-4176828 GCF_000325575.1 Pteropus alecto
GCCACCGCGCCCGCTCCCCACGCCGCCGCGCTCTTCGCCCCGCGTCTGCCCCCAGGATGGTCCGTCCCAAGCACCAGCCCGGCGGGCTTTGCCTCCTCCTGCTGCTGCTCTGCCAGTTCATGGAGGACCGCAGCGCCCAGGGTAAGTGACTGGGGATGCGCTGAGGGGGAGGAGGTTCGGCTCAGGGCAAGGGCTTGTACTTTTCTGTGGTCCCCACTTGGTCTGTTCTGAGAAAGGCGTCTCTCGGAAGATGTTGGACCAACTTAGCGACTCCAGGATGGAGAGAAGTGGGGAAACAAGGCAGTGACACTTTAGGACCGGGAGCCGAGTTTAGAGCGCAGTTATCCTTAAAAAGGAAAGGGAGTGAACCGGAGTCTCTCTCAGTAGTTAGGGTTAGATGCTCCGAGTTCTGGACATAATGAGTTTAGATGTTATCTCTCCCCTTTTTGGCTCTGAAGAAGGGGACAAGCATCAGTAGCCCGGAGATTTCAGTCAACCCATTTG
>NW_006436284.1:4176854-4306402 GCF_000325575.1 Pteropus alecto
CCCTCCCACATTTGGATACTTTAAAAAATGACGGATTCGGCGCGTGGGGTGGGGTGGGTCCTGAAATTTATTCGGTGGCTGGGGGACGTGGTTTCAGAAACTTTGCCCAAACTTGGAAGTGTGGGTGCTAAAAATTTTAGAGGGAAGTAGCTTTCTGCCTAGAGAATGCTTGTTCCAACCCCCTCTCCCGAACCCTGGAAAAAAAAGAGAAGGAAAAAAAGGACCCAAATTATTACCCCGGAGTGTTTTGAGTGGTTTACAATTTTTTTCCTCCTTTGACTCATTTCTCTGTTAACTTTCTGTAGAATAGTAAGGAGCCCACAACTGATTTAAATTCTGAGATCCGTTGAAAGCAAATTTCTAAAGTTTGTTTTTCTAAATTATATTTGTTTTTTTTTCAGTCTTTAAGCAGATTTAACAATAATAGTAGTAGCTTATGGTCTAAATATTGTTAAAGTTATATAGATGATTCATTAGAAATCTGCCTGCCTGACCCAAATCCGAACATTAAAAAGGGGGAAATGGCTCGCAAAGATTTCTTGGTAGGTATGAGATAGGTATGTGTGTACGGTGAAATGGTAGGAAGCTTCCCCCTTTCTGTTTCCCCCTACACTTTTCTTGAGACAGACGTGTAACTTTCCTTGCTCTAACGTTAACATTTTAAGTGTGTTGTCAACTGCCCCCCCCCCCGGGCACTGCCCCTCGCTGTCTGCACTTCACTCCTCTGAGTTGCCCGCCTTTCGGGGCGAGGCGCTGCCTGGTGCCGGGGACGTGGGCGCCGCAGAGAGCAGCCCTCGGAGATTTCGAAAGATCGCAGTGGCCGCGGGCGTCCTCTGGGTCTGGCGGATTGCAAAACGGGCCCGTCGGGCGGGCTGCGCCTCGAGGCCGTGCGGGGCAGCTCCGGGCAGGAACCGGTTGCTTTTTTGCTTTCATTTTTCACAAATGCCTCTTGCTTGATTTGTCCCTGTGTGTTGTGTCTGTATCGGTCCCTCTCCCTTTCTTTCTCTCTCAAGTTCTACTTTCTTAACCCCTGTCACAAATAATACTCATAACGCCTACATGAAACCAACATGTAAAAACATCCGTCGCATCCTGTTTTTGTCAAGTTCTTTAATCTGCTCTTCGAGTCGCTGCAGGTTATGAAATGGGACGAATAAAAGTAAACAGTCTAGTAAAAGTCAATGCAAGCTGCACGTGTTGTGTCTGGGTCACTGGTAACTGACATTGATATGGCTGGGGCACTCTGGCTTCTGGCTCTCACCCTCCCTCCCCCTGGCCCACTTCCCACCTCTTCAATCTGGGTTTTTGCCCCCTCTCTCTTTCCCCACTTCTTCACTCCCTTCTATTTATTTTCTGCTTGTCTCTCTTGTATCTCTCTTCTCCTCCACGCTCACTACCTCCGCATCCCTGCTTGGTCTCCCCCTGCTTGCTCGTTGCCTCCCTACCCTAACCCCGCCACTCTCTCACCCACCTCCCCACCCCTGCCTCCTTGCAGCTGGGAATTGCTGGCTCCGCCAAGCAAAAAACGGCCGCTGCCAGGTCCTGTACAAGACAGAACTGAGCAAGGAGGAGTGCTGCAGCACCGGCCGCCTGAGCACCTCGTGGACAGAGGAGGATGTAAATGACAACACGCTCTTCAAGTGGATGATTTTTAACGGGGGCGCCCCCAACTGCATCCCCTGTAAAGGTAGGACTCTTCCTCCCTCCATTGCCGGCCCTCAGTAGAGGGCGTCTTACCCTCAGCTTCCTCACTGACCAGCTTTGTTGGAGGGGAGCTGCCCCTTATCTTCCCCCAGCCCTGGTAAGCCATTCCGGTTCAATCTTACCTGTTACACACTACAGACAAAAAGGAGGTCAGCAGAGGTCTGAGACTTCTGAGCCAAGTGTGGTAGTGAAGCCAGCCACCCCACCGCTCTACCTGAGAGAGTTTTGGATATGGGGCAAAGCCTACTGTGCTTTCCTCCCCTCTACCCCTTCCTCAACTTCTAAGAGAGAGCCTGGGGCCCTCGGGCTCAAATTGATGGCTGCAACATTGCGATTGCGCAAGGCCCCTGAAGTTGTCCTGGCTGACCTGCATACTGCCTGGCCCCCGTTTTAATCCATGCCTCTTTCCAACTGGTAGAAACGTGTGAGAATGTGGACTGTGGACCCGGGAAAAAATGCCGAATGAACAAGAAGAACAAACCCCGCTGTGTGTGCGCCCCAGATTGTTCCAACATCACCTGGAAAGGCCCAGTCTGTGGGCTAGACGGGAAAACGTACCGTAACGAATGTGCACTCCTCAAGGCCAGATGTAAAGAGCAGCCGGAACTGGAAGTCCAGTACCAGGGCAAATGTAAAAGTAGGTTCCCTCCTCCAGCGCTCTAACACTGAGATAGACCTTCTGGGGGATGTGTAGTCCACAGTAAGAGCCTAACAATAATAGTAATGGCACCAAATAAAGGAACTCTTTTCTAACTTTTAAAGCTCCTTAAGAACAATGAAAGAACCAACTCCCACCTCTTCAATCTGGGCTTTTCTCTTGAAGAGTCATAGATTTTTCTCTTGAAAACCACAGGGCTCCCAAAGTACCCTTTGCAAGATGGACACTTCATTTCATGATTTCCTTGATAACTTCAAATGCTTACTCTCTAAGGACCAGAAGGTTCTTATTAATGTGTGTTTCCCTCTTCGTTTCAGAGACCTGCCGGGATGTTTTCTGTCCAGGCAGCTCCACGTGTGTGGTGGACCAGACTAATAATGCCTACTGTGTGACATGTAACCGGATTTGCCCAGAGCCCACCTCCTCTGATCAGTATCTCTGTGGAAATGATGGAGTAACCTACTCCAGTGCCTGTCACCTGAGAAAGGCTACCTGCTTACTGGGCAGATCGATTGGATTAGCCTATGAGGGAAAATGTATCAGTAGGTATTCTGGATTGCAGAATGAAAAGCGAAAATAGGAGCAAAAAGGATAGTTTTAGTGTTAAAACTGTGGGGTTTACCAATAATTAAGCCCAGAGCCTCCCCCAAATGCAAAGAGAAATACTCTCCTGTGATCACAACATTCCTCAAGGAAATCGTTGTCTTCCGGAAGTGTTCACATATATTTTCAAATGCCAGCAAGAAAACAGGAAACAATTTTCTGTCTTAGAAAACTTAGAACTCACTCAGTTTTACACATTCTTTTTAAGTGCTAGACTTCGCCAGAAGCAAGAAATAATTGCTTAACAGTTCTTAAAATCTGTCATTAGATTCTGATAACTGATGGAATTCATTTTTTTTTTTTTAAAGATCCCACTGTGGGAAGTCATATTTAACTCGATACTGTGAAATCCTGTTCCAAAAAAAAAATACTATTTTCATACACTAGTATGTAGGAAACTGCGGGTTTGTGTGTGTGTGTGTGTGTGTGTGTGTGTGTGTGTGTGTTTTCAGTTTTCTTATCAAGCATTTTTGCATAATACCTCTATCACCCCCACTCGTGAATAATAAGATATGTTATATGTTTATATTTCTTGATAGGGGAAGAGAGAAAGGGAGAAAAGGGGGAAAGGGGAAATCAATTTACTAATCACAGTTATGTTATATCCTAGAAGCAAAGTCCTGTGAAGATATCCAGTGCACTGGTGGAAAAAAGTGTTTATGGGATTTCAAAGTTGGCAGAGGTCGGTGTTCCCTCTGCGATGAGCTATGCCCTGAGAGTAAGTCTGAGGAACCTGTCTGTGCCAGTGACAATGCCACTTACGCCAGTGAGTGCGCCATGAAGGAAGCTGCCTGCTCCTCAGGTGTGCTGCTGGAAGTAAAGCACTCCGGGTCTTGCAACTGTAAGTGCGATTTTTAAACTTGCTGCAGTGTAAGGCTTTCCTAGGGAAGTCCTAGGGAATGGAGACGTGAAAAGCACAAAAACCTCCCCATATAAGCCCTTTTCTGTTAAAGTTAGGAACCTGCTAAATTTCACCAGCAATTCCGTGATCCACAGAAAAATTCTCTGGAATGTCTCTTGGCTTTTAAAACTTGTCCAATGATCATCAGTGGGGTTGCCTCTAAAAACCTATTTCCAGTCATTCGTCCCTAATTCCTTTGCTTTAATAGTGTGCTTTGCTGTTTGCTTTATTAACACTTGAATCTAAACTAACTGCTTCAAAAGTTTTTTTTTTTTTTTCAAAGACAGCTTTGTATTATCACACAGGGGCTGCTGATTTTCGCAGTTGCCTCTACTAACTCTGAAATAAGGACCCAAAGCAGTTATACCTAGAACACAAGAGCGCTTTTTATCTAATTTCAGGAATCTGCCCGTAAAACCTGAGCCATTGATTCTTCAGAACTTTCTGCAGTTTTTGACTTCATAGATTATGTTTTTTTAAAAAAGTTTTTTTAAACTTATTGCATAACAGCAGATGCCAAAAACAAAATCAAAAAAAGCATCTCACTGCAAGTCACATAAAAATGCAACGCTGTAATATGGCTGTATCAGAGGGCTTTGAAAACATACACTGAGCTGCTTCTGCGCTGTTGTTGTCCATATTTAAACAACAGCTCCCCTGTATTCCCCCATCTAGCCATTTCGGAAGACACCGAGGAAGAGGAAGAAGATGAAGACCAGGACTACAGCTTTCCTATATCTTCCATTCTAGAGTGGTAAACCCTCCACCAATGTTCAGTGTTGATATAGCCTTTGGGCAAAAAAAAAAAAAAAAAAAAGAGAGAGAAAAAAGAAAGAAAAAAAGAAAAAAATATATTGTCCATACTGTAAATAAGTGTATGCTTATTTATTTGGGGGGAAAACTATACATAAAGGACCTTTGTCCTAAAGCTCTCTCCCATGCCACCTTGTTACTCATTGGACACGGAGAGGCAGTCATTGTGAGGTCTACTGGATGAGGCCCATAGTTGAGACTTGTAGACATTTATTTATACTGTGTCATGTTTTATAATTTATACATAAAATGTCTGGTTGACTGTACACCTTGTTTTTGAAGAAATTTATTCGTGAAAGGAAGAGCAGTTGTTATTTATTGTGAGGTCTCTTGCTTGTAAAGTAAAAGCTTTTTTTTCCCTTGTAAACCATTTAAGTCCATTCCTTACTATTCACTCACTCATCTGTCTCCCTTCATTTCACTGTTGTTAGACTCTTTTCCACTTTAACAAACTTGCATGTCAGTTTCTGTCATGTTTATTTATTGGATTCTCTGCTGCCTGTTCTGTACATACATGATCCTTCGGGTTTTGTTTACAAGGAATCTTGACTGACCAAAAGGCATTATAACTGACTCACATAGAAGGTACAGAGGATACATCTTTGAGGAAACTCCTACTTCAGTTCTCTTGGGATGAAGACATTTGTGAGAGAGGGGTGATAGCAATGTTAGACTTCTAATAATGTACTTTTAAGATGTTTCAGATCCAAAGAAATTGTGTGATATGGGTGTGGAGAGACTGAAGGAAGGGGAATGCTTCCCATTCAACCTTTCGTTAGGTGTTTCCTTCAAGCTAGTCTGCTGTACCTTTTAAATTAGTTCTTTTTCAACAAATGTCTCACTAAAAGTTATATCAAAGCTTTATCAGTTCAAGTTTCTTGCTTTTCATAATACTTTTTTCTGATGCAATTTTATATTTTCAAACATGGCAAGTTAAATATAAATTCATTTAAATATATAGTTTTGTACTTTTCTACCATGTAAATGTGCAATGTATATAAAAGTTATAATGTGTATTTGTAAATAAATGATGAGTGAAAAAATAAAAAAATTTTAAAAAGCCAATGGTCTCAATTGCTGCTGATGTCAAGTTGTTTGGGCTTTTGAGTAAAAATGTATTTAATACATTTGCTGAGAAGGAGTTATCACTGAAACTAAGTGGCCAAGATAATGGAAGCTCCAAAGCAAGGCAAATTACAAATCACCTCAGTGGAGTTTGAAAGATAAGGGATCTGAGGTCCAGCAACCCCTTTGTAGGAGCAACAGCATACTTGTCACAAACCACAGGAGAAAAGTGACTGCAGATGTGAGTTCCTCCCTGCAATGTAGGGAACGTAAACTTTCCTCTTTAAAAACACCATCTTAGTTGTTGCAAGCTCATCTTCATAGCCATCGGCACCCTTTATGTTTTCTCATCTAAATAAAGTAGATCTTAGACCTTTGAAATACAGCATGTCACAAGGAAAAGTGTAATTAGACTAATATTTAATAAACACATTCTAGAGATCATAATATCAACTACGGGCATAGTGTTGCAATTCTAGAGACTTGGTAAGGTGAGGATGGGGTTGGGGTGGATTTCCACAATGATGTCCATGTTTCATAAAGACTGAATGACACTCTCAAGAGGACGTGTGTCAATATTTTCCAATTAATGTTTGACAGCCAAATCATAGAACCTCGGCTTGGCATTTGGGGTATCAATGGTCCCTGTAATAACACTGTCATAAATAACTAAATAATCAATACAAGTTTCCAATTCATTGCATGCTAATTCATTGCCTAAGGGCATTAAAAATATCAAAAGTGCAAGATGCAAAGAAGGGAAGGTTGATACTATGGGAAGGAAAGCACAAAGAACGCTCAGTATTGCCAACATTGCTAAACACTTTTCTTTCAAAGTCTCTATGACCCAAGTTATTTTTTAAAAGTTTAAACCATTTGTGAACACTCTCTTTAATATAAATAACTTAAAAATGATTATAGGAGACTCTCAACTGTGGTCACCAAATGAGAAATTTGGTGGAGAGAGAGGGACCTCTTGGGTATACAGAGTTTGCATAATGATTAAGAGTCTATAGAATTTTGTTAGCCTTCAGCCCTAGGTTCCCAAAGCCGAAGAAAAACAGACTTCCATTAACCACAAGTAGACCAGAGCTATAACTGGTTCCCAGGAGCTACTGGCTTGCCACTAGGGATTGGCTCTCAGAGCTCACAGACATGGTTTCACAGCCTCTCCTGGAGTTGACTTCCTACTCTGCCCCAGGATGCTACAGACATTTTAAAGCTGCCATTGACGATGAGAGTAAAAACGTTACATTTAACAGGCACAGATGTGTGTCTTGACACGGGGAAGTGATAAAATCAACAGCTTGCCTTTAAAACGACATTCAGATTATTTAAAATTTTTATTTCATATTTGTCAGCATCAATCATTCAAGCAAAAAAAAAAAAATTCCATTTTTCTTCTTGGAGTTTCCTACTTTTCCAGTAATCCTGCATTGGGTTAATTAGTACTGCAAAATAGAAGTTTCTTTTAAAATTAAAATTAGATTAATATTATTAGGCTATTGTTAGAATTTCAACAATGATTCAAAAAATCTAATTCACTTAGATGTATAATATGATTAATAGAAACATTTCTAGTAACTAGCTATAATTAATATGACTACATCCTAATCATTATTAAGAATTGCAAAATATCAAGTAATAATGAAAATGTAAGAAGTCTAAATTTCACCAGATGTCCACTTAAATTAAGATTTTTATATGCTATATGGGTGTGGTTCCTAGAGTATGGCAAAAGTAAAATCTGGTGTAATTAGAATCATTGTCAAACATGAAAGCTAAAAGCAATACCTGACCTTAGACTGGCTTCTGTATCTAAATAGGAAAATGCTATATATTGACAAAATTGGAATATTGTCCATAGATTAAAGTACTATATCAATGTCAATTTTACTGAAATTGATTACTGTGTTACATAAGAGAATATTCATATACTTAGGAAATATACATTGAAATATTTAGAGGAAATGGCCAAAACTGTGTATAACTTACCCTTAAATGATTTAGAAAGAAAAAATATAACTTTATATACTCCCCCTTTTGTATTCAAAGAAAGAGCACACAAATAATAAAAGATAGAGTGAAATTTAACGGTAAGTGAATTTGAGTAATAGGTATATGGGTATTCTTAATACTATATTTTTGCAACTTTTCTGTAAGTTTGAAATTATATCCAAATACAAGTTAAAATTTTTTAAAAGTCATTCTCACAAAGGAGAGGTGCATAGTAGACTGCTTCTCCCATTCTCTAGAAAAGCAAGTGAAATATCAGTATCATTTAAAAAATAATTTTATGTGACCAAATACTGGAAAATAATTCCAGTGACTACCAAGACTACTTAAAGGATCAGAATTGGCAACAAGAATTCCTGACACCTAAACAACAGCCAAATTAAAAAATTGCCTTTTCTTTTCTGCAATCATCTTAAAATTTAGAGTAAATAGTAGCTTTGCTAAAACACTCCAAACACCCAAAACCCTGGTTCTCTACTGCTTGCTGCATATTATTTGGACAAGTAATTTAACCTCTCTGTGCCTGTTTCCTCATATATGTATCCAGAATAATGAAAGTGTGTCCCTCATAATAATGTTGAGAGGATTAAAAGAAATAAGGTATGTAAAGTACTTAGATCAGTGTCTGGCACATAAAAAAGCAAGTGTCTCCTAGGCTTATGAGAATTGTTAATTAAACAAATGAAAAAATTGGAATTGTAGCTCATCAACACGATGCAATGAATGAAAAGTGACACTAATCAAGACCAGAAGCACAGTGTAAACAATTTTTTTAATGGAGGGTAAATATAATTTAGAAATATTTTATTTGTGTTGGTATTTAGCAAAACATCACGAAGTTTTAGGTGCTATAGCAAAAGTGTACAGGTTTTTTATTATCAGAATAACAGGTTATTTCTTATGGAAATTTAAAAAATATTCACTCACCTACCAACATTTTCAAAGCCACAAAACATGTCTTTTGTCCTCTTATTCATATAACCAACATAATCCCAGTAGTAAACTAAATTAAATCAATCTTCTTTACTTTTGATACATGAGGACTATACATTCCTAAAGATAGTAATAAATTGTTTCCAAACTATCAAAAATCCTAATGTAAATTATACCATTGCCAGATATAAAAAGATGATATATTATTTAATTAATAAATTCATTTATTAAAGAACATTTTTCAAAACCTGGGCCCTAATTTGTTTTTCCCATTCCGCTTTCCATTCAAATCAGCACACGGTCATTCTTCAGCCAGAAGTTGTCATGTAAATAGACTCCAGGCATGCCTGCCCTGCGTATTCAGCAGACCTGCCCAGACACGTCCGAATCTCAGCTTCTATTTAGCTGGAATCCCCCTATGAGTACCGGATGGTCCCTGGGCTTTGCCCTCCTTGGTACTCAGATATCTTGGCTGGTACCATCAAGATTCCTGTGGCTGAGTCCTTTAGACACTTAAAAACATATTCTCTGGATTACACTAAATGTAGTCCTGGCAGAGCTATAATTTGTCATTTTTCTATTTTAAGAATATGCCCCAAGAACCAACTGGTACTGTTGGGAGCCAGATATACTCCCACCAAAAGTCTCTTATATTCGTTCCCTAAGGACGCAGTTCTCTGGCTGAAGAACGAGCCTAAGCTTTTCTCAAGAATTTGGGGCAAGCAAGAAATTAGAGGCAAAGTTACAATCCTGGTGAAGTAGAGCATTCTCTACATCTATTCCAGGTCCAAGAAAGGGATCTGGATACATCTCTATCTTTTCCAGCACCCAAAATTGTTGGGATAATTTCATGATCATAATGCATCCCGTAAACAATGGTGGCATTTAAAGAGCAAGGTGAAGGGCAGTCGCTATAACTTCTGGAGATTGCTATGGGCTTACTGCCCAGTGACAACAGGTATCAGAGGAACTGGATTACCCCAAAGGACAGCAATACCTGGAAATCCTAAGGTAGAGTCTTCTGTAGATTGATGCCCCAGAAGAAGTCATCGAAATGGACTTAGGGAAATTTACTCATTGGGTATGTGGAACCAGGACCTATTCAATATAATTCCCAAATATAAATAATGCTACTCAAGGGATAGTTCCTAGACCAATAGCATCAGCATTACTGGGAGCTTGTTAGAAATACAAGCTTTTGAACATTAACTCAGAACCACTGAACCAAATTTACTCAGGGTAGGGTCCAACAATCTGTTTTAACAAGCTCTCCAGGTGATTTTTATGTGTGCTAAAGTTTGAGAACTACTGCCCTAGAATCATTTCAAGATCTGAGTGAGAGCCCTGGCTACCTGATGTTTCAAAGACAACCAGAATATCCATGCATGGGTCTCTGATAGAGCTCAAAAGGAGCCATGTTCAGCTCTGTACCTGGCCAGGATTTCCACATATAATTTGACCTGTGCTACAGATGTGTACCTGATACCGGTGATAAAGGCACTTGGTCATAGACATCACAAGGCACATTCTTCCTAATAATATTCTCATCCTCTACTGTGTTAAGGGAGATATTCCCAAAGAGACAAGCTGGGCTGGCTGGGAATTATGAACTTGCCTCCCATCCCTTCCATTCATATGTATTGAGTAATAAGTTTCTCAAGAAGAGATTTGAATTTTGAATGAAGAGTAGTGAAATTCCAACCTTGGTCCACCTTAAGTTGACATTTAGTCCGCTTCCCTCCCCTGGCACTTGCTCACAACTTTTTCCAGGAGATCTGCATCATCTTCTTAGAGTAGCGCTTTAGCTTTATCTGTGGGGCAGGCAGCCAAAGCTGCTACTTGGCTGACTCACCTCTTCCAAGAACAGAGAGATTTAAGCAACCAGCAATAGACATGCAGGCTCAAAACAATTGTGATACCCTACAAGTGTGCACCCAGATGCAGCAAGGTCCTAAGGTTCATAGCCTAAACCAGGAGTGGAAAGGTTACTCTCTGTTTTCTGCCATTCTTCCCCTCCTGGCTTCATATCATTTCCTACCTCAATCACCTCAATGATTCTCTCATCAGAACCTTGTTTCTATAAATTCCTGTCCATTTCTCCACACCCTCTGGCCAAAATCCTAACTATAAATGAATGAAATCCTCCTTCTCCACACCAACACCTATGTTCCTGAGCAAGAATGAAATCCTCAGAAATTACCAGCTGGTGCCTCTGAGATCTAATCAAATTGAGTTTTTTAACCCTGAGCAATATTTTATATATCTCTTTTTTCCATTTCCCTCTCTGATGTTTCCAAACTCTCACCACTCTCTTCAAGCAGCATATCCACTCCATTTTCCTCATTTTCAGTGAACTTTATCTCATCTACTTGACTAGAAAATTACTGACATCGGGAAAGAATTACCTCAGCTTCCTCTGCTGTCAGTATTAACCATAAGCTTATCCAGCTCCATATCATTTCTAATTGCCTTCCCTCCAATCTCAGAGAATCTCATTTTCATTTTTGTGTTTTCCACCACACCCCCTTCCATCTTCTCTAGAAATTCACTCTATTAGCAGCTTTCCCTCCATCATTTAAAATTTTCCCCTCTATAGTGGTTTTATTAACTTGACCCTATAAATATGCCTCATTAGTTTTTTTAAAATAAGATTATAGAAAACTGAAATAATATAATCAATAAATTTGCCCAACTCAAAGAGACACATGTATGCTACACACACACGCACATACACACACACACACACACACACACACACACACACACAAATGCTCCAGCTTTGGTTAGCCTTTAGGAAAAATTAAAACAAAAAACCCTTCTTGTGTCTCCCTCTAGACACAACTTGTGGAGTAATCTCCTCCACTCTATCTCCACCACCTCACCGCGCCCTCATCTCTAAATCTCTGCAATTTGGACTTTTCTCCTATTATTCAAGGTTATCAATGACTTTCAAGCTCCCAATACAGTGGACATTATTCTGTCCTTACCTATTGGACCTCTCTTTGATTTGTCCACTATTAACCAGACTCTTGTCACCTCCACTGGCTTTTGTATTTCCACTCCTTCCTGTATCACTATTTTTATGCCGCTTCTTTATAACTCATGTTCTTCCTACCAGTAAAGTAGGAATCAAAAACTGGCAACCCGTAGACTGTATCTGACTTATATTTTATTTGATTGTATAAACCTGTAAAATAATTTTGAATTAGTCAACAATTTGAAATTTAGGAAATTCCGCCCAAAGAAACTGGATTTCTATTTTCTCTTGAAAAATATGAAAACCAGATATCACTAGGGATTTGATTCCACATAGGCACAATCACCAGAAGCAGAGGAGACAGCAAGCAGCTCTCTCGTTTAGATGGGGGTATGCTATCCCAAGTTCACTGTATCTCCCATATCTCCTGTTGTCCTTCACCTGGTTTGTTGCATTGATGTACATAATCTGACTGCCCTTTGCAGGCCAAGAGCTCCATCCTCCACTCCTTTGCTTTTCAATCTACACAGTCTTCTGTGTATTCCACAGCATTCCACTATCATCATAGTTTTCCATACAATCCATATGCTAGTGGCTGCAGATCTCTATGACCAGATCTGACATTTTATTGAGTTTTGGATTGTACTCACCCTTCTATGACCAGGAAATTGCATATCTACAATAGACCCACAAAACTTATTGCCCCTGACAAAGGGGTGCCCCTCACCCTATTTGTTTCCTCATATAAATTCCTTCCAAATCAAAATCTTATAGGAGTACATCTGATTGGTGATGCTAAGTCCCTAGCAAGGGAACCTGGGAAATGCAGGGTTAATTTTAAATTGAGAAGGTAGAATTCAGTAGAGAAGTTGTCCCAAAGGTCTTGGCAGCCACAATGACAGGTAAATACTACGAGATATTCTAAACAAAGGTAAGTATAAAGTAGTTAAAAGTAGAACTGCAAGTGGCTGCAGCCAGAGGGAAAGTATAGAATTCTTCAACATCATCAAGGTTCAAGAGTATTTTTCTCAAGGTTCAGAGATCTAGGTGACTCAACAACCCAAAAAACATTCATGATCTACTTCCAGCCAAGTGCTCCAACCAATAAGATGGCAACTTCTAAATTCTCTGCACTGTCCCAACACAATTCAGAGGAACATGGTGAGAGCAGAGAAATAGAGCAGAGAACAGCAACATCAGGCACTTTCCCAAATAATGAACAAACGGCAGTTGGCATGTGGCAGAATATTTCAGCTTCCTGAACTCCAGCCTCTAGTGGACTAGGGCAAGACCCAACGAATATGGCACAGAGGAGTCTGAACTCAACCTCAAGTAAAGGCTGGTAGAAAACTAAGAATTCTCTGATGTTAGTAAAAACCCTCATATGGGAAAGTCATCTCTCCAAGGTTGATGGTATGGGACAGAGATCTAGGTGACAAAAGAAAAAAAGGACCAAATCCAAATAAACATTTCCCTTCACCAACATCTAGGGGTAGAGGGAATGAATATAAACCAATGTAACATTTTGAAAAGTTGTTTTGTTTGATTTATTGATTGTTCCATCTGTTTAAAATTCTCCTGAAGTGCTTTACGTTTTATGGACTAACATTATACCTCAACAAAAACCACAAGTATTTTATATTTATAAAACTGTGGTTTATATTTTATGACAACGGTTTTGGGATCAATTGTAATTTTTTCAAAAATCTTATATATGACCTCAGTATTAAATTAATGCAAAGCCTTAACAGTTAAGTAGAAGAAAAATATAAACAAGTTTATGTCAATATACAATAAATCAATATAAAATTCAGATTTTGTCAAAGAACTATTGCACCATTAAAAATTTGTCAAGATGTCCGAAATAGCCAAAGGGATAGAGACAGAAAGATTAATGGTTGCCAAAGGCTGGAAGAATAAGAGAGAAACGGGAGATACTGCTACTGTGTATGGGATTTCTTTTTGAGAAGATGAATATGATCTAAAATTGATTGTAGTGATGGTTGCACAATTCCGTGATTATGAAAACAGCATTAAATTGTACACTTAAAATAGATGAATTGTATGGTATGTAAATTTTATCCCAATAAAACCATTATTTTTTTAAATTACGTAAATCATCTAGGTGGAAGAATTTCATAGTTTTCCTTAATTTCAAATTGTTTTAGTTTTTAAAAAATCAATTTATAAAAGACACATATTGTTATATTTTAACACATTCTAGTTGTGTACTCATATTTAGTTTAGATTTCTATACCCTTAAATATCAGTTTTAATGTTGATAAATATAAATCAAGCATTGAAATTATAGCTCTAGAAAATTTAGTCATTTTAGTTTCAATAGGGAAAAAAATAGTATTTTCATGGGTTAAAAATATGTTGCACTTTTATTCCAATTGTATTAGTGTAGTAACTGCATTATTACCACAAAGATGGTTGAAAAGGAGTCAGAATTCTATGAGGAAAAAGACTTAATTTATTAATGTACATTTCTTTTAACAGTACTAAGGAAATTCTCAGAGTAGGAAAATGATAAAAATACCAATCTTATCTACTTTTGTACTAAAAGCATTTAGCATTAAATTAAAAGAACAACAATCAAATTTATATAAAAATTTTACCAAAAGAGAGAGAATAATTTTGGTCCTACCTGTCAATTAACACAAACAGTCTTAAGGAAATTATATTATCACATGTTTTCATTGGTGTGCTGTCAGTCTCTGTCAGCACAGAAGATAATTTTTCCCTTTATAGTGTAAAATGGTGCTGGAAAAGAGAATTATTAGTACCTATAGAACAGTTAAATCTATAGCAATATTGTGGATTTACATGTTATTCTTCATCTAGGAAATGAAAAGTTTGCAACTTCTTTGGGGAAATATATTTATACACACTCATTCTTCCTAATAAGATCAAATTATTCCTTCTTTAAGAAAAATTTTCACACCCAAAATAAATATCTTTTATGTTCCGCTTAGAA
This sequence comes from Pteropus alecto, assembly GCF_000325575.1. Classification (NCBI taxonomy): domain Eukaryota; kingdom Metazoa; phylum Chordata; class Mammalia; order Chiroptera; family Pteropodidae; genus Pteropus; species Pteropus alecto. The sequence goes on from NW_006436284.1 coordinate 4,191,505, forward strand.
ACTAAGTAGAAAATTAGACCTTACCATCTAAATGCTAATTTTTAAAAATTAATTTAAATTATTTTTCACAAATTACAGTTTTAAAATGCAGCTTTTCCTTTCAGTTGTAGAAGAAGGAAAGACTTAACTTTGTCTTTTCTCCTTAACACATTCTTTCACAAAATCCTCCAACCTTACTCAGATTCTCATTCTTTAAAGGTAGGTGTGCACTTTTAAAAATATTTTTTTATTTTTCAATTACCGTCTACATATAATATTATATTAGTTTCAGGCGTACAACAGTGGTTAGACACTTATGTAACTTATGAAGTGATCACCCCATAAATCTAGTACCCATCTGACACTACATAGTTATTGTAATATTATTCATTATATTTCCTATACTGTACTTCCCATCCCATGACTATTTTGTAACTACCAATTTGCACTTCTTAGTCCTTTCTTTTTCACCCACTTCCCAACCCTTCTCCCACCTGACAACCATCAAAATGTTCTTTGTATCTATGAGTTTCTTTCTGTTTTGTGTTTGTTTCTTTTGTTCTTTAGATTCCACATGTAAATGATATGTCTTTCTTTGTCTGACTTATTTCACTTAGCGTGGTACCCTCTAGGTCCATCCATGTTGTGGCAGATGGCAAAATTTCATTATTTTTTATAACTGAGTAATATTCCATTGTATATATGCACTGCTTCTTTAGCCATTCATTTATTGATGGACACTTAGGTTGTTTTCATATCTTGACTATTGTAAATAATGCAATGATGAACATATAGATGCATATGTCTTTTCAAATTAGTGTTCCAGGTTTCTTTGGATAAATATCTAGAAATGGAACTGTTGGGTCCTTCTTTGTCTCTTGGTATAGCCTTTGTTTTAAAGTCTGTTTTGTCTGATATAAGTATTGCTACCCCAACTTTTTTATTTGTTTCCATTTTCATGAAATATCTTTTTCCATCCTTTTACTTTTAGTCTGTGTGTGTCTATCTGAAGTGAGTCTCTCATAGGCAGAGTATGTATAGGTTTTGTTTTCTCATCCATTCATCCACACTATGTCTTTTGATTGGAGCATTTAATACATTTACATTTTAAATAATTGTTGATAGATATGTAGTTATTGCCATTTTATTACTCATATTTCTCTTTCTTCTTCTTAGAGAGGTCCCTTTAACATTTCTTGTAATACTTGTTTGGTGTTGATGAAAACTCCTTTAGCTTTTTCTTGTCTGAGAGGATGTGCACTTTTTTTTTCTTTCAGATTTTAATTTGATAATTCAATTCCTCTGAGGCAAAAAAAAAAAAAACTTGAGAATTTATGCAAGCACTTTGTTGTTTATCTAGAATATTAATTATATACTGCAAGATATATGCAACGTACTATGGCAATGATGCACATGCATGTATCTGTATGTGTATATATGTGCATGTATATATACGTATATATATAATGAACAGATACATATGTGTATATATGTAATGAAACATATATCTATGTGTGTATGTGTATATATGTATCTATATATACAGGTATTTAGAGAGACTCTTTAAAACCCTGCCTCAGTTCACATAATGTTCCCATAATCACCCAAAAGTAGTTCAGGTTTAGACAGACTAAGATTACTAATAGTTTACCTGTCAGAGAAACTTACACATTTTTGCTCCACCTTGGCATTTGCCCAGAGGATTTTAATGCATGTAACACTGAGTTTGCTGATTATTCTATTGGCATTTCTACTCCCCATTCATTATTCATCCTATTCTTTCCTGCTCTATGCCCTGAAAAGTTGAGCCCTGAAGACTATATCTCCTCTGCCCTCATGGGGGCTAGTTTCTCTTTAAGTTTGGCCAGGCCACTGAGAAGAGAGCACAGACTAGGAGAGAGATGTGAGATATTTCTTCCCTGCTCTCTCCCTCTTTCAGCTCTAGCTCTCTGGCAGTAGCTGCTTCCCTCCATGACCATCCAGGAGCAGCGAGGTGGCCAGATCTTACATTTCTAGCTCTCTTTGAGCTCCAGAAACTCTGTTTTCTCTCCTTGTCCCTTCCTACTGTTGTTGGTCCAGGTGCCTCACCTCGCTTGCTTGCTCGCATATCCCTCCCTGCCCACACAGCTGTAAGTAGTCCTGTCATGAAGGTAGGTTCTGACAAATTGTCTGGGGTGACTTCTCTCTGCCTGCCAAGAACCCTGACTGACACAGGAGCCATCTAAGATCTGCTTTTTGGTTGACTGATCCTTAATTCATATAGGAAAAAGGAAAGAGAAACACTTAGAGAGAGAATAGTTTCTCTACCGTAGACTGATATGACTGGTTCTCAGTTTGATCTACTTCGTTTCATACTATTGAAAAACACTGCTGTTACTGATACTGCTGCTAAATTTTGGATCCTTACCCAATACACCTGAATGTGTATATTTATTTATTTGGCGGGGGATGGCGGGGGGGGGCGGAGACCTTATTTAGTGAATACAGCAGATTCATGCTCTCAGGCTGGGAACAGGAGCAAAGGCAACTTCCACAGAAAACCTAAAGGAAGGTTAAGCAATTTATTCCACCACTCTCTGTTCAGACTTGTCTCCAGGGCCATGATATCAATTTGTTTGAAAACACAAGTTTTTCTATTGTGTTCTTGATAATGAGTCTGCTATAAGCACTCTTTTGTTTCTTTGCACAACTGAGGAAGAAAGTCTAGACTTAGAATCTGCTACATTTTTAAATTAACAAGGAAGCATATCCTATTTATAAAATGGAGAGGGTAATTATAAGACCTGTAAGATCCTAGTCAATGTGTTAATTATCACAAATATGTAAATAACTTCAAATTCCTAAGACAAATATATTTATTACTTTAAGTGAGAAAAATGTAATTTCATATAACAAATTTTCTAATTCATAGTTTCTTATAGTAAGCATACCTAAACAGGCTTTAAGATTAATACAACTTTAAGTTTACAAGTTACAATTGTTAACCAAAAACCTTTATATTTAGAAGCTGCATATCATAGAAGACTTCCTTATAAATGTTACTAGGCTTTTATAAGAAATAGTAAATGTATATAAAAGAGACAAAATTTGTACAAATTTAAAGCGTAAGAGCTTTGCTTCTCCTCCGACCCTAGGCTAAGAGTTATTTGTATGTCCTGTTCTTAAAACTTCTTAAGCATTTAAAAAAAAAAAAGACATGTTGTTTGATTTGAATAGGAAATGCATACACATGCTATGAAATTCAAAGAGAACAAAAGGATATCTAAGGCAAAATATGTTTCTCACCTCTATGCATCAGTCACCAAGTTCTCCTTTCCTGAAGTAACTAATGTTACTAGTTTTCTATATATTTTTCAGAAATATTCAGTGGATAAGCAAGCATATATCTGTATTTTTATTTTGATTTGTTTTGCATAAATGATACCATACTAGAAATTCTATTGTGCGGTTTGCTTTGTTCATTTTTTATATCTTATAGATTTTTCAACATTAGTATAGAGCTGGCTCATTTTTTAAAAAGCGTTGAATTGCATAGATGTAACACAACTTAGTCTATTTTATAAGACCTTTCTCATTTTGAGTGCACTGTGTCAGCTACTCATCAATGCTTTATTTCTCTCTTACATTTCACTTTCTGTGTATCTCTTGGTTTGGTTTGTTTATTTTAAATTATGTAGCAGGGAATATAGGAGAGTGAAGAGACAATTTGCTTCCACAGAGGATTTTTCAGTGGTGAGCTGGTAAGAGTGATTAGCAGTCAGATCTCCAAGGTGGAGGAAAAGCCCTGGTTTGTGGCATTTGCTATCACTGTCAATTGCAAGCTACCAATGCAATGTTACTGAATCTAGAGCAGGGAAGAGCTATGGACCATTCTATTGCATTTGCACTGAACAGATACAGACTTAATATCATCAATGAAAATAGTAAAATAATTAGGAAGTAATTAGTTTTAAAATGTGTATTACCTTTGTTTTGATATAATTTATTTAATATGCTTTGTTTATTTTTATTTTAAAAAATGTTCAATTACAGTTAACATATAATATTATATTAGTTTCAGATATACAACATAATGATTAGACTTTATACATTTTATAGCTTATTTTTTAATAACATTTATTAATTTTTAACAACTGGCTCACAAAATTCCTGAAAATGTACAAATCAGCTCTCATCAGCTGGTGTGAGCCAGCTCTAGCATACTTCTAATTGTGTTTATCCTCACTGAAGAAGAGAATACCCACATTAGCACATATCTATAAACATCTTCTATTAACTAATAATCATCTCAGATTTACTATGTCCAAAGCCACATTCCTGAGGACCCCAATCTTAAAACCTTTCCTCCAACAGCCTTCTGTATTCTAGCAAACAGCAACTCTGTTCTTCTAGTTGCTTCAGTCAGAAGCCTTGGAGTCATCCTTGATTCTTTTCTTGCATACACTACTTTTAATCTGTTCATAAATCCTATTGACCCTGCTTTCAAAACACATCCAGAATCCAAACTCTTCTCACCACCTCCGCTAATACCAACCTGATCCGTCATGTATGCCCAGCACCTACGATGTTGCCTAGCATACACTAGATACTGAACAAATGCATGGAATGAATAAAAGTACAAATGCAAAGCAAAGTATTTTGAAAAAAAAGTATCTATTTTTTATATGGTTTAACTTCCTTTGTCATTACACAATGAGAAACCTTCAATAGGTCCTTATTTCCTAGAAAACTGTTTGCAATCTATAAACTACTCAGTCTACAAAGGGTCTACAAATCCTTGTACATGCCAAACACATTGTAATATCTGGTAACATTAATATCCATTTCTTCCTATGTCTATAGATGCTGTAGTGATAAATAGAACACAAATTTATTTTAAAGTATCATTGAGTTTATGGCCACGCCACCCTGAACAAGCCCGATCCCGTCTGATCTCGGAAGCTAAGCAGGGTCAGGCCTGGTTAGTACTTGGGTAAGAGACCACCTAGGAATACCAGATACTGTAGGCATAAAAAAATTTTAAAAAAAAAGAGAGAGAGAGAGATTGTAAGCTGAAAAGGTCTTTGCAGTCTGTAAGGGCAATCAAGGGTTGCCTTGCTTTAAAAAAATAAATAAATAAAAATATCATTGAATTTATAGTAGCTTTTGTCATCACATGGTTTTTCAGGAAAATCAAAAACATGATTACAAAGAAGTACTTGTACTGAAAAAAAAAAATTAAAAATCTTACCTAAGAAAACAGGTCAAAAATCAATTGCATTTCATTTTAAAACTCACTAATTAAAATTGTTCTTTTTGGTAACTATAATACAAAGATGTGTGCTTGGCTTTGTGAAAGATAACAACATGAATAGGACATGTCCTCAGTCCTGTAAAAATTCTAATCACTTGGGAGATAGACACATTTCTAAATAATTATACCGTGACTGCTGCTGTGAAAAGTATAGAATGTGGGTGAAAGTAGACAGTGTATTCAGAGAACCACAGTAGAATGATTTTTATGGCTCAAACACAAAATATATTGATGTAAAGAATGGAGTAGGAGGAAAAGCTAGAAAGACAAGTTGAAGTCAAATTGCTGTAGGTTAGGCTGATGAATTTGGTCTTTCTTCTGGAATTGAAAAGCACCCATTAAAGTGTTTTATTAGAAAAAGAAATAGTGGTACATATACACAATGAAATATTACTCAGCCATCAGAAAGAATGAAATCTCATCACTTGCTACAACATGGGTGGAACTGGAAAGTATTATGCTAAGTGAAATAAGTCAGACAGAGAAAGGCGAATACCATACGATCTCACTTATATGTGGAATCTAAAGAACAAAATAAATGAACAAACAAAACAGAAAGACTCATAGTTTCAGAGAACAAGCTGATGGTTGCCAGATGGGAAGGGGTTGGAGGGCAGGGTGAAAAAAGTAAAGTAATTCAGAAGTACAAATTGATAGTTACAAAATAGTCATGGGGATATAAAGTAAAGAATGGGGAATATAGTCAGTAATATGGTAATAACTATGTATAGTGCCAGGTGGGTACTAGATTAGTCAGGAGGCTGACTTCGTAAATTATATTAATGTCTAACCACTATACTGTACACCTAAAACTAATATAAAATAATATTAAATGTCAATTGTAATTGAAAAAATTTTTTAAAAGTGGGAAAGGCGAAGGAGAATAAGAGGTTCAAATTTCCAGGTATAAAACAAATAAGTCATGAGGATGGATGTACAGCATGGGAAATATAGTCAATAATATTGTAATAGTATTGTATGGTGTCAGATTGTTGCTGGATGTGCAACATGGTGATCACTATATTAGGTATATAAATTCTGAATAACTATGATGTACACCTGAAACTAATATAATATTGGATGCTAGCTATATTTTAATAAAAATCTTTTTAAAAAGTTTTTCAGTTGCATTCAACAAATATCTATGAGCGTCTACTATGTGATGAGCAGGGGGCCAGGTATTAGATTCAGTGGTCACCAAGAGCGACAAAATGTTGCCTACTCTCAGTCTCACCTGATCTATATTTTTGGAAAATAAATTACTTTGGACAGAAAATATATTCATTATTAATAATTCCCCTCATCTGTAATTCCCTCAAACCCCTCTTACAGGAAAGATAGAGTTTTAAAAAGAATCTTTTCTTTATGGAGAAGGATAAGAAGCAGGAGGATAGTTATGGGTTGAATTGTGTCCTCTGAAAATCAATATGCTGCATTCCTACTCCCAATACTTCAGAATGTTAAGGGGTCATTATAAAGGCAATTAGTTAAGATGAGGCCATTTAGGGTGGACCTTAATCCATTATGACTGCTGTTCTTATAAAAAGGGAAAATTTAGATACAGATACACACAGGAAGAATGCCATGAGAAGAGGAAAGCTGAGATCAGGGTGACACTCTATAAACCCAGGAACAGCACCAACTACCAGACGCTAGACAAGAGGGATGAAACAGATTCTCCCCAACAGCCCTGAGAGGGAACCAGTCCTGCAAACACCTTTATCTTGGAGTTCTAGCTTCTAGAACTGTGAGACAATAAATTTCTGTTCTGAAACCACTCAGTTTGCAGTACTTTGTTATGGCAGTTCTACCAATCTAATAGAAGGATGAAAGCTAAAATGCTCTGCTTTAGAAAAGGAATAGAGAGAGCCCCTCGTTAGTGTGGTAAAATTGAAGTGGTGAAGGCTAAGCGTCTGTGAAGCAGGACAGGCTGTCTGAAAAGTCAAGGAGAAGACAGGAAGCTAAAAAGGAACTTTAAGGAGAGGAAGAGAAATGTCAAATAGAAATTTTAGTTAAGCTTTACTGTATGGTACGTGATGTCATTTTCTTCTTCAACTTCCAAAAAGTATTCAATAAAATCTATATTTAAATCTGATTTAGATTAGCCATTTTTAGATGAAACAAAAAGCTGAGCCCTGGTTCAGGGTAAACATGGAGGCAATGACGATGTTTCCCATTGAGTCCTATCACATCTATATTACACCCTCATTTTTTCCAGAGATATTTATTAGGCACCAGCTGTGAGTCGGCCATAATGCCAAGTATGTAGAATTCAGTAATAAACAAGATAGACACAATCTCTACCCTCCTGGAGCTAAAATCTAGCGAGAAAGACAAACAATAAATAATTCATCACTTCTATTAAAATCACTAATGGCTTGAGTAATTTTACTCACACGAGAAATGTAAGTAAAAGCAAAGTATAGAATACTGTGATAATAATATATAACCTAACCTAGGCTGAAAGGTCGCTGAAGATGAGACTTACAGGTTGAAGAAGAACTAGCAGGCAGTAGTGGCCTGGGCTGGGATGGGGGTGGTCACAAAGATTTTCCCAGACAGACAGAAACCGCTTGCACTGATACTCTGAAGGCTCAAAGAGATTGGTTTATTTGAGAAACAAGCCATTGAGTTTGAAACTCAGTAAGGGAGGCAGAGAAAGGTAGAAAATGAAGTTGGAGAGATGAGCAAAGGCCGGATTATGCACAGAAACGTGTAGAATTTTCAGTTTTATTCGAAGTACAATTTGAAGCCATTGAAGAGTTCAAGCTGGGCAAGGATATCATCAGATTTTACTTTTTAAAAAATTCTGGTATCTGCAGAATTGAGGAAGAGGGATTGGGGAAGAGGAAGAGGAGGGACATGAATAAGTGGAAGGAGACCAGTCAGAGGATCATTGCTGTACTCCCAGTTAAAGATGAAAGTCACTTAGTCTAGGGAGGTAAATTTTGAGATTTGGCTTCAGTACATGTCCAACCACTGTTGGTTGTGCATTTGGTTATTTTAAGAAAGCTTGCAGCCTCCTTGTGTTCTCCTCACCTGGGGATTGCTGCTTCCCATGTCAACCATGCTCTAAGATATTCAAGGAACTTCTTTGTTGTTCTCTTTGGATAAAGTTGAAACAAGGTAAGTATATTAAAGAGTGGGACCTTTCTCATAAATTCTCCTTATTCTCATTTGTGTTTTCTTTCCACACCTTGGTTGTGACTTCCGCCATTTCACTTCCACCGACTGGAGAGCATTGCTTATTCAACTCAGATCTGCTTCCTTGCCTTTGGCAAAGACAAACAGTTGATGTTCTTTTTTATCGTTTATTATACACTTACTGCTGTTCATTCTATTTGGCTTCTTGATTTTTTTCGAGATTTAATTCTATATAGAGCATAATTTTGTTAAAAAAAACCTTCAAACTACTGGCTCTTTTTAGCAAACAAGGTAATTTTTATTTTGAAATCTCTAAATGTTTACATTTGTTTGAGTTTCTCTCTGCTGACTTGCAACATGCTTCAGATTCAATTGAAGATTATATCCACTGAGTTTTATCTGGATTATAGAAAAGAGATGATAAAACTAGCAACCCTTTTATTAGATACTTATTATCTACTTGCTATATGGACATAACATGCTCCCTCAACCTCATGGTTGACCCTAGTCTTAATACGTTAGTTCTCTGAGGGTATCAGTCAAAGAATCAAGACTTTAAAAAAAAAATCCCGTATTTTCTTTTAAGAGTTCTTAAAAATTTATCTGTTTCTCAAAATGTGCAAAGGATGAGATATAAAAAAGAATATGTACTTTCCTCAAGCATAATTTTGACAACTTAAAAAAAGAAGCATCTATTACAAAACATTATTTAGACTGAAAAAAAAAAATCCAAACAAAACCTCAAGCCATTAGTCCGTACTTTAAACACCTCAAGCCATTAGTCCGTACTTTAAACACCTAAATCAGACATGAACTTGAGATTTTATGCTTCTTTTGTTGTGAGGCTTAGTATTATCCATTGCAATATACCTGACCCAAAACTTGACTTCCCTTTACATAGAATATTAAAAAGGAAACTAAATTAATGTTTTATTTACTGTCACTCTAAGAAACATTGCATGCAGCAGCGAACTTCCAATCACCTGAAACAAGAATAAAAAGTTCAACTCACTCATTCAATATATTATCAATATATTTGTATCTGCTAGATTCTAAACTCTCAAATTCAGGAACTATGTCTGTCTTGTTCATCACAACTCACCCATAGATATTTACAGAATGAATAACTGCACTCAGTTTTAACATAATCCATCAATACATAGATTTTTGTCTGTAATTCTTTACTCCCAAGGATTCCATATACCTGCCTAATCCACTAACCTACATTATTCTCCATCATTGGCCACATAGGGAAATTACTCACTTTAAATCACTCCTCGAAGCCTCTGAGAAGTCCTATTTTAAATATGTCAGATCTATGGAATTCATAATTATTAAACTGTCTATTTCTTTGACCAATTACAATGCTCTTTGAACTGAATTCCTCAGCAAAAGTATAGAAGCCTTTCTGGTTAAAGAATTCTTATTTCAGCACACACACACACACACACACACACAGAAGAGCATAAAGATGATTTAAATGACAGCATATCAATATCAAAATTCTCGAGATAGAAAGACGAGAAAAGGCCATGTGCCTGACAAATGTTAAAGGGCTATGATTAAAAACAAATGATAAGCTCAAGGTTTTGTAAAGTCATCCAAAATCAAAACTGAGGCTATAACCTTATTTAGATATCTTTATTATCTTACAATGTGCCAGAAGGACTAAATGACTCCCTAGAGTACTGGAAGCATACTTCCTTGAGCACTGCTTTGAATAGCACTGATATATTATAGTGCTGTTGTTTCTGAAGTATTTCATATTAAAACTGTGTGTGCGTGTGTGTGTGTGCCAAAAACACATTGGGATATTGCTTTGTTAGGCATTTTTCTCCTGATGAGTCAATTAGTAATACATCATCACACACCATACTGACTTTTCCTCCATTTGAGGCCAATCTGTTCCTTTACTAGTACATGGTAAAAGTAAAGGCAAAAAAAAAAAAAAAAAAAAGAGAGAGTGTGCCTTTATTTCATGGTCTCGTGAATAGTTTCATGGTCATTGATAAAAGATGTGACCATTGTAGAACTGGATTTTGTAATGCTTGAGGAGAATGAGCACCTTCTAGAAACTAGTGAAAGAAATAAACAGTATATAGAAGAGCCATTTAGAGATGGTGATCATCTTTTGTTCTCATTGCACCTTAGATAACATCGCCAATGGTTTTAAGAACAAGTGGTTGGAGCAAATATATGGCCAGGAGCATTTCCTGACTCAAAGGATAGAATCAAAATTATCAATACAATGCCCAGACTGTAATTCCATATAATTATTTGTTTGCACTTAACACTGCCCTTTCTATAAATGCATCCCTGTGCTAATAATATGACTACATTAAAATGACTACATTTGGCTACATTAATTTTCAAATTGAGCTGTCACAGACCACTCAATTGATTCAATTCAAGCAACAGTATTTTTTGAGGCTTAATCTCAAACCCAGTACTTTGCTTAATGTAGCAGGTTTATAAAATAAACAGAAGTTTCCTCCCATGAGTAAAGAGCAAGGTCGTTAGTAAGAAACTCACAAAGAAAATAACTGGAAAATAATACAAAATAGTATATAATTAGGAGCTAACCCATTTAACCACACAATAAATTCCATTTAAATTGAACAAGTCCCGGCACAGTTCATGGCCAGGATAGGACTTATATTGGTTTGTGAGGTATGGATAGGATCAGGTATCAGAAAGGAGGATGATGGTGTTTTAGATAGGGGAACATCAAAAGTGAAGGCAAAGTAGTGAGAGCTAGCCTTGTGGGTACAACACAGTAATGAAAACAGCTTGGAGAAGAACTTTTCTAAAGCATTGCCTTATTGCTGACATGCTGTTTGAACCCAAATTAGTTATGAAACTCTTGTTCCCCAAGAAACCCCATTCCCAGTTATCATAATTTGTTTGTAATGATTAGTATCATGTAGTCTTGGCTTTAGGTTACAAGTATCTGGAGGATTCAAGCAATACTGCCTTAACTCCTATAAAACTACGCCTAAATACAGTGAAGTGAATAGTGAATTACTTTATCAATATGCTTCATAATTGCTTAGTTCTCTCACAGTAAAAACAATTTTCCAAACTTCTGTAATATGGATTGAAACACATCCAGTTTACTTAGATATGTAAAATATTATACGAATATTTATTTTAAATAATCTCGTCTTGTTCTTGAGTCCCCATTGTCACTGATAATGGAAGGAAAACAGTGTCTACTTAAAATTAGCTCTCTCCTCTAATTAAAGTCTCTTACATAATTCATAATTCTAACAGTTTATCTTAGTGCTAGATATTTCTTGCTGCTGGAAGGGTCTCTTATACTTATGTAATTAAGTCTCCATAAAACCTAAAAGGATGGAGTTCAGAGAGCTTCTGAGTTGATGAGCATGTGGAGATTTGGGGAGAGTAATGTATTCAGAGAGGGCATAGAATCTCCATACCCTTCCTCAGGCCCTAAGCCATCTCTTCCCTCAGCTGTTCCTGAGTTATCTTCTTTTTAATAAACCGATAATCTAGTAAATAAAATATTTCTCTGAGTTCTGTCAGCCACTCTAGCAAATTAATTAAACTCAAGGAGGAGGTCAGAGAAAATTCTGATTGCCACTTGGTCATAAGCAAAGGTGACAACCTGGACTTGTGATTGGCACTTGAAGTGGGCAGGGGTGATGTGGTAGAAGGGAGACAGTCTTGCAGACTGAACCCTTAACCTGACACTATGTCTGGGCAGACAGTGTCAGAATTGAGTTGAATTGTAGGACATCCGCTAGTGACCAAGAATTGCAGGTTCGCAATGTGGGAAGTCCTCCCCCATCCCAACTTCCCACACGCACATTGGGTGTAGAAGTCTCACAGCCCTTGCAGCATCTCTGCTTCCTACCACTAAGTAGCATATGAAAGTCACAGGCAGAGGATAACATCCCAGGTCCATTGCTTTAAAATCCTCCCACTGCCCTTGCTGATTTACCATTCCAGAGCTATGATAGATAAAGTAATGAGATAGTCAACAAGCCTGGGCGTTCTCAGATTTCCCCTCAAGCTATCTGGGGTTACTACCCTCTTGTCACATCCTCCTTTGCCCAAGGTCCAGAATGATGGCTCACCAAATTCCTATTCAGGAATTCACTTCTGCTTCTATTCTCTCCACTTACATCCCTTCCTAATCTACCTCTTCTTCTTTCATCATATAAAACTTTCTCTTTCCTCTTCCTGTCTGATAGATAATATCCATTCATCATGTTCTCTATGTTCTTTACACTATGAGTTATAGTAAAACTTTATAATCTGGGTTCATGATATTGGCTCTTGATATTCAAAAGAGAGATTTTAGAAGATGGTCTCTAGAGCCACTTAGCTCTACTGGAGAATACCATATCATCACTAATGTTGGTGTTATAAATGTGTGATTTCCAATTTTACCTGGACTATCAGTGTTTTCTAAAATTTTGTAATTCTCTACATGACATTGCTTCTAGTCTTCACAGAAACTATTTCATTCCTTCCTTTAATATATGTTAAATATATATAAATATATAACACATATTCATTTAAAAATTTTAAACAGCCAAATAAGAAAAAAGCACCCAAAATGCCAATACCTAATAATAACTGCTGCTAATAAATTTCTGAATCTTTCCAGATAACTATGTTTAGTTATCAATTTTAAATGGGATTATTTTATACATGCTGTGTTTTTCACTGACAGAATCTTGTGGATATATTTTCACATGAATTAACATAGAAACATACATTAATTTTAATGGCCACAGAGTATTCCCACTGTAGAGTCGTATCGTAATTTTATCTAGTCCCGTATTAGTGGATTGGGAGGGGGTTAAAATAAACAAAGTCAGAATGGACATCTTAATAGATATATCACTTTGCACTTGTGCAATTATCCTTTGGAATAAATTCTAGAAGAGAAACTGGTGCACAAAAGCTATATACATTTTATATTTTCACATACATTGTGTCAAATTGCCTTGTAGGAAGGTTCTTTCTTTTTTCACTTCCTATAATAATGGGTCATTTCAATCTCTTAAAACTTTATAGATGTAGAAATTATATTTTACAGTTGTTTTTAGTTATTTCTCTTTGACTATTAATGAAGTTGGATAGATTTTCATAATTATTTACGAAATATGTTTCTTCATATATCACTAGCCTATTAAAATCTATCACTATTTTTTCTGTATTAAATTCTTAATTTTTATAGATTTATTCATTTGTACATTATGGCTATTAATCTTTTGACATATGTTGTGAATTTTTTCTGATTTTTATTTATCTTTCAACTTGTTTATTATATTCTTTGCCATAAAGATGTTTTAAAATTTAATGCAGTTTCCAGTTTCTGTGATAATTTCTGAATAATGCAATATAAATATATACATATATTTTCTTCAAGTTCTTTTACATTTAAATTATTGACTTATCTTTAAGTTTATGGGGATCTAAATGTAGGGATTTAAATTATCATTTCTAACAGCTAAATTACTAGCTGTTAAAATATTATCTTTTATTCCACTGGTTTGAATACACCTTTATTATATAATAAATGCCCTTATATAAACTTGGTCCTATTCCTGTACTCACCAGCTTTTTCTGTAAACCTATTTCTGAGGCAATAAAAAACAGCAGTGTTTTTTTTTTTTTTATTACTAATAACTTTATAGTACATTTTAATGTAAGGTAGGTCATATCATAATCCTCCAAATTCACCCTTCTCTACCCTGATCTGTCCCAAAAAGGCTGATCTGTTGGAACTACAACACAGACTCTTTTGCTTTCTGGATTCTGGTTGAGGTTGGGAAACAAAGAGATGGAATAAATTAAAGATAGTGAACTATAAGTATTTTATCAGCTCTCCACTTGTGGGACCCTATAAATGGCTGTGTTTCTCATCCAATCAAAAGTCCCTGCTCCTAAAAGCCAGCTTTTTCACTCAGCTTTCTAAGTCTCTGAGTTCTAGTAACAGTTTTTTCTTTTCCTCACTTCAGTTCTAGAAGTGATAACAATGCCCTGAGTTACCATTCCTGGGGTGTTGCACTAAATCTTCCAATTTCTTATACGTTGCCCAAACCTTTATAAATAGTCTATTTGTTACCCTCTGCTGTCAATATCCCAACTTGAGTGTGTTATCTGTCTCTTGCTGGGAACATCTGATACAAGCGATAATAGTGAATACTTCTATCTAGTCCTGGCTTAAATTGGAATGTTTCTAATGTTTCTCCATTATCCATCCTACACTACAGCTACATCGAACCACCTAGACTGTCTTTGAACACCTTTTCCTTCCCTCTCAGCAGATGGTCTCGCCTGCTACTACATCTACCAACTTACTTGCACATGCTTCTTTCCTTCCCTCTTCTCATGATGGAAGAGTGATTTCTCCTTCTGTCTCAGCTTAATTCCTGTGTCTATGCTCTGGATTCCTTCTTTTGACTTTTCTCAGGGATCTTGGGCTATCATCCTTTCTTTCTACTCACTCCAAGTTAACACACTAAAACATTTCATGCCTGTCCCATCTTAAAGAAAAATCCCCATTGGCCCGAGTCCTCTCCAGCTTCTACCCTCTCTTATTCCTCACCATTAAAAGTCTTGAACTTTGTTGTGCATTTACTCTTCAATTTCCTCTAATTTCTATAATACCATGGAAACTTCTTTTGCAAGATCATTGTGTCAGAGGTAGACAAAGTGAAGAGTGCAAGAGATTTCTTTGGAAATAACACCTGTGAAATATGAACACAGGAGTGAAGAAAAGCAGAATTTGCCACCCCTCTTTGTGATATTGATTATTTTAAGCTGGTTATTTTTAAGAAATGAAAACTCCAGAAAACCCTTTGATCACACCTGGAATTGCCTAAAAGAATTTAGATAGAAGATCTGCTCTAGGAAGGGAGCTATCATCATAGATAACTATAGTTTAATATAAACTAGTGTGTCATAGACAGGGAGGAACCTAACAAGGCCTGTTTAATCAATGTCCTGTGTTCCATTGTTAAAGATGGCCCAGCAAACATTTTTTTACCAAACGTTTGTTTTTCCATTTCCATGTGAATTGGCTTCCTCATCTTTAAAGTCCCAACCCACTATCCATCCCCCTTTCTTCTCAGTTTAAGATGACAATTTGTCCTAGGGCCCCATTTTCTTATGTAATTAAATTGGATAATTTTCTCCTGTTAATCTGTCTTGTGTAAATTTTATTAGATCAGCCAGGAGAACTAAGAGGAAAAAGAGGGTAAATTTCCCTTTCCCCAACAGGAGGAAGCAGGATTTGGGCATGAAAAGCCTTCAGATAGTGGCGCAAATCTGAAAAATTCTTGGCTAATCCAACAGAAAACTCTGGCGCAAAAACTGCTCCTTAAAGGAGCCCTGTGCTGAACAGAAATATGCTTATTGACTCCATGCCCAAGTCGTGCTCCATCATTGGCTGTGGGCTATCCAAGAATTGTTTAGCCTCATTCTGAAAGCTGAGGCATTCCGAAAGTGTTAAAAGCTGGACTCTGTCAGCTCAATGGTGTTGATCACTCTACAGTTAAAAACCCTTCTTCTCTGATGCTCTCCTATTTCTCTCTCAGCTTCTTCTCAACCACATTTGAAAGATTCTCTTTTTTTGGTCATCCCACTTATGTTGTTCCTCAGGGTTCTGTCCCAGGCCTTGTACATTTTATATGTTGAACACTCTATCTAGAAAAGTCTCATACATGTTGATAGCTGCAGAATGCTGATGACAATGTCTGGCTCCAGCCAAGATCTCTACCCTAAGCTCTAGAGCCATATATCAAACAGCCCTTTAGACATTTCACTTACATGTCTCACAGACACCTTAACTTATCCTAACTGAATTCTTTTTTTCCCTCCAAACCTGTTTCTTCCCCTTCAGTAATTTCTCTCAGTAAATGGCACAGTCACCTACTCAGTAGGCCATTATTCTCATCTGTTCCCTCTCCACAATCTTATGCAGTCAATCATTAATTCTTATCTCTTTAAACTTCGACCATCTCCCCAATCAATCTCACTCCTCTATCTCATTTCAAGCCATGGTATTATTCTCTTCTAAAATATTGCAGCAGCCTTCAAACTTTCCTTTCTGCTTTGTGTCCTATCTTCATTCAACTTTATTAATAAATAAATAAAATTTAAAGTAGCCAAGTCTCTGGTGAGAGAAATGCAGATTAAAGCAACATTGAAATTTAATTTTTACCTGTTATATTTCTTTCCTATAGCTGCTATAATAAATCTCTCCAACATGGTAGCTTAAAAGAATAGAAACTATTTCTCTGACAGTTCTAGAGGCCTGAAGTTTGAAATAAAGGTATTGGCAAGGCCACATTTCCTATGGAGGTTTCAGGGAAAATCTGTTTTTTACATCTTCCATCTTCTGGCAACTGCCAGCATGGCATCCCTGAGCTTGTGTCCCCATCACTCCAATCTCTGCCTCTGTCTTTACCTTGCCTTCTTCTCTGTATGAGTGACTCAAAAGTTCTTCTGCATTCTTTATAAAAATACATGAGATTGCCTTTAGGGCCCACCTGGATAGTCCAGAATAAACTCTCCTCTCAAAATGTTTAACATAATCACATAGATAAGGTAATATTCACATACTCTGGATTTTAGGATGTAGATTTACCTTTTGGGGGTTACCATTCAACTCACTGCACCTATCAAATTAGCAAATCTTTAAATAGAACAAAAATTCACTGCAGTCAAGAGAGATGAAAAAAAGAATGCATACATATACACAGCGGGTGCGGCTATAAATTGGTACATCTCTGTTCAAAACAATGTGATAATATGATTTAAGAATATTAAAATGTTAATACTCTTATCTAATAATCTCACATCTAGAAATCTGTCTTAGACAAATATATTTAAATGTGGGCAAACAGAAGATTCACATTTATATATGCATAAAAATTTATATACATATGGAGAAAAGACTAGGAACAATGCATCAAAATGCCTATTATGGTTATCTCTGATAGCACGTAAATATTCTTATTTACACTTGACAATGGTTTTTAAATACTTTTTGATGAATATGTATTACTTTAAAAATCACTTAAGTCTGTTTTCCAGTGTAATCATATGAAATATGGATTGGAGTTTGATTCACAAAAAAGGAATAAATGACTGGTCAGAAAACATTTGCAAAAACCTTTCCAAATATTTAAAATCTTATTTGGCTATATCCCCAGAGCCAAAGCAAGACAGAATAAAAAAAACAGGTTCTGTAAATCAAACTTCTAAAATTTTCAATTAAATCCCCAAGCGTACTAGGATTCTTCTATCACTGGAGAAAAATAAAAGTAAGAGAGAGACAAGCGAAGCTGGTGTGGCCTGCTAAAACCACCCTGTTACGAGGCTAAAGGGGACCCACGAAATCACCTTGTTCATTTTATTACCTAAAGGCAAGCAGCTGCACTCTAGAGAAATGTAAAAGTTTCTTTACAAAAAATAAAGTGCTCCAGAAAGAGAAACCCAATATCTCCACTAGGCTTCCATGTTCTTAAATATATCGATTATATTTGATAATGTTCTGCAGGTTAAGTAACTGGAGAGAAGTCTATCAATTTTCTTTTAGGAACAATTAAAGAAACAAAGAAAAAACTGTTTCTTTGATTCTGTGTTAAATCTAGCTACATATAGCACGAAATTATTGTATGATTCTATTTATAATGGACTCCTATTTGAACTCTGGTTTAAGATCAAGATTTTGGTAACAAAATAATTATTAAGCAAATGTCTGTGTGTAAAATATTGTGGGGAAAAAGTTCTCCTTACAGGAAGAAATTTTTTAAATGTTCCAAATTCAGCTAGGAGTAATGAGTTCATACCATAACATCAACTCAAGAAATTGCTTAGTTCAACAAGGCAAATGTCTTTTTTATTACGAAATTGTATTACATATGGTTAGATATAACCGAAGGGCACCAATTAACCTTAAAATAAAGTTATAGAGAATTTATTTAGCATGTGCTTATTTAGTAATTATTAACTTCATCTATTCAATGCCTTACTCAATAATCACTGAGAGGCAAATATCTTGCAGATCCTGCCTCAGGAAGCCTTAGAAGAAATGATGGCTTCCTCATTCATGACACACAAAACATCTTAAGGATTAAGACAATTGTAGTCAAAGGACTCTCCTCTTCCATTATGTACAAAGATCCTCAAAGCCTTTAACCTCAAGAGATTATGCAAAAAATGTGCATACAGTTTCCCCAGAGGAAATTCACTTTGGGTGACTAACTCCATGAGAAGATACAGCACAAAAAAAGAAACAAGAAAATCAAGGAAGACCTGCTGACATTGTGCTATTACACTGACAATTAAGATCCAGTTAGGTGTATTCATCCTCAAGACAGTGGTCACAGTTCTGAAGTCATCATTCAAAGGAAGTGGCTATGTTATAAACGGAATTTTTTTAGGCTTGATTTGCACATAACCTATTATTTGATGAAGTTGGTAAAGATATTTGTATTTTGTTATTATAACCTGTGAAGGGAATAATTTAAAATGGTGAGGCAAAAATAAATGCATACATTATGTCAAACATTTAAACATTTTTCAAACCACATACATATATGGATATGTAAACTCATAAATATGTATGAGGACTGTCTTTTGCATTCTTCAGTCAAGAATTCATAAAATGACAAAAATAGTTATTTTTGGAATAAACTTGAGAATGCTTCAGTCTAAAGAGATTGGTGTGGGAATAAGAAATTTTAAAAGGCCATAACAATGGTTAGGTAAATAATTTAGCACTGCATAAAGAAATACTAGACTATTTATCAAAAATGATGATATAGAAATATTTGTTGTCTGTGACATTTTATTATAGAACAGGAAGTAATAGAACAGCAAATATGGTATGCCTCTATTTTTATAAAAGTGTGTGTGAGTGTGTGTGTGTGTGTGTGTGTGTGTGTGTGTGCAGAAAGAGGTCTCTGTGATACAAGGTTAATCTCAGGGTAGTAAGACCTAGGGTAAATTTCAGTTCCTTCTTTTTCTTTTTCCATATTGTTTAATTGTTTTTCCAAATAAATATATTTAGAAGTAGAAAAACATTTTCTTTTTTTTAAGGGAAAAAAATAATTACGTTATTATTTCCTTACATGTGACTCAGTAATACAATCCCCTAGCAATACCATTCATCACCCAAGTTGGATTTCAACAGAATTCATTCTGCTGTTCTAGGTCTTGTCTTGTTCAAAAAGCCCTGGCTTCAGAGTCTTGGGTTTTTCAGAGATAGAAGAATTTGGATGAGGAAGTCTCATTGAGGATAATGTTATATATATGAACTACCATAAAGTTAGGAAATGTAAAGAAATTGCACATTTCTGGGTTCATCCAGCATTTCTCACACTTTTCTGTAGAGAGAAGAATCTGGAAGGCCTCCACAATCTCGAAATTTCCTTAAAGTCTTATGTCTAAAAAAAATGAGAATTTTGCATTGTATTTCATACTATATCTGTAATTTTAATGTAAAATGAGGTTGAAATTTATTTATCCTAGAGTAAAATTAATGCTCCAAGAAAAAGCTGGCCACATTTTTCTTGTAGTTTGAGTGAATGTCTGGTGGGCTGAGGGGGCGGAGTAACTTATCTCAATAAAGAAGAAAGTCAGTCTAGAAAACAGTGTGTAAACTCAGTATCACTGACAAACCAAGTTGCTCTTGCGGAATAAGGCTTCAACCAAAGTGTGTCAGCACCTGATGGAAATCACAGAACAGGGAAGGAAAACACGTGATAGGAATGTCATAAAATGCATTCAATCATACTTACTTTCAAAATACATGTTTATTTTACCAATTCTCTTCAATGTTCAAGTCCTAAAATTTATAATAGTATTTAAAAAAGTAAAAAATGAACTGGTAAGGTAAGTAAAAGATAATTACTAAGTACTCATTTCAGCACATGAAAAAATCAAGGATAAAGTTAAAATAATTTTTATTTCAGAAGACTTTGTGTGTATAATAATCTTGTTGGTATTCTGACAGTATTAGATCTTTACTACAGATATTTTGTAGAATGTAAAATGTCTACGGGTGCTTATTAGAAAGTGAATAAGCCCCAGATGTTCATAAATCACCCACAATATTAAATTTAATTTTAAAATAAGGTGTTATTTCCTCCTTTTCCAGGACAAGAAAACAAAATTTATAATTTGTATTTATCCTGCAGATAATAATGTTATCTTTTAAAACATGCAAATTTTCTTTCTTAAGAAAACTTCTCACAGTTCTTGAAATTAGAAAAACTTTTAATAAAGCATTTAATAATTCTGAATCTATTCATGACTTTTATCACTCTTCCTGTTTAGAAATGAAAAATATAATTACCCAGTATACCTCACTAAGAGAGAAGTATGGAGTAATAAAGACACCAATCGATAAACATTAAATTAAAACCATGTGGAAATTTGGCAAGAGGTTCAGTACAAACAAATTACAATTTAAAAATTAATCTTTTTTGAATTTTTGGTAACCGAGCAATCAAGAAAAATAAATTCTATGCTGTTGCAAACTAGTTACTGTTCAAAAACTCTAAAATAATAATATCTTTTTGCAAGAGAATGAGGCTGGAGCTGATGGTCCGAAGGAAGGTTTTCAGTGCTGAATGAAACTTTAAAGAAAAACTTTTTTTCATTTGTAATTATTCATTTCTTGGGTCCAGTGTAATGTGTTGGATCAAAAAGAATGATTTTATTTTATTGTTCTTTGCCCCGTAAAATATAGTTATAAAATAAAAATTAGAGGATAAAATTAATCGACTTCTAGCAAAAAAAAATAAAAAGGGCATTTAATAAAAGAACTACAAGTAGTTTTTTACATTATAAGACAACTCAATGTAGTAAATTACTGTATCTGAATATCCTATTTTTGCACCACATTTAAATTGTTAGAGCCTGAAAAAGTAAATGCCAGTGCTTGATTCAAAGAGATATTTATCACATTCTCGAAACTGATGGGAAGAATACACAGACACAATAGGGATTACAAGTCTCTTTGATGAAGTCTCCTCGATTTGAACCTGTTTTTTCCTCTTTCATGGAACAAGAGATAATCTCCCTGAAATAAATATTTTCCCCCTTTGAAAAATGATTCAAACAAAAGATAATTGGGTAAAATAAGGTACCGAATACATAGTTAAGTTGGGGAATAATAAATAAATACAAACATAAAACACTAAGATAATATCTTTCCACTCTATTTTTCAAAAGATAAAGGGTAATGAGCAGGCAACCACTTGTAATTTACAAGCTGAAGTCTTCCTTTGACAGCCCACGGATCAATTAAACCCTCTTCAAATTAGTTTTGATGTGTTAATGTGTGAGTTCCCTACCTCCCCAAATTTCCATGGACCATTACAGGGTTTTATGCTGGCTTTCCACTGAATTGTTTATAGTGTTTTGTTGTCTCTTACTACAAGGTCATTTATAACTATTGTAAATAGTAAGAAAAATAACTCAACACAGATTATTTCTCACTTTGTTTTTTTTTTCCTGCTTATACTATTTTCTGTCTTCTACTAAGAAAAGGTAGAAAATATTTGAATCTTGATTAGTTTTTCTTTTCAATAGCTGTATTTGTAATCTTTAGTGATACTTACAGATAATCAAAAAAGAGTAGGAGGCCATATCCCAATTTCTATAACCTGTTCAAAAACATCTAGATTCTCAAAATTGTTAACTTTAACCTGTTGCAGATACTTAACACTAACATGGAGCAACTAACAGGTAAAGAAAGAATATTTTAAAATTATGACTGAGTAATTCTTTTCACATATGATGAAATACAAAACAATACTTCAGTTTTATCTGACAGGGAATTACTGTCACGTTTGCCTCCCCAATGCTTCCTGTTGGGAGTGAGTGGTCTATTCTTCAGCATGACAAAGTCTGATTTCTGAATGGCTGGTAGTGTCAAAGGGCCATTAGTATGCTAAGCCTTTTAGTGGCATGGGATAGCTCCATCCTGCTTTCCTCAATTGTTGCAATTGGGCCACGTGACTGACTGATGATTTCAAGGCAAGCTTTGGACTCTTGATGTCTTCTAGAAATTAATATTCTTTCTGGTAATATAATCTATTGACTCCTCTTGCTCAATTTTTTAAAGCCTGAAAGGGGGTACAGTTTTAGTGAAACTCCTGAGCAATGAGAAAAGAGAAGACATAGCAATCTTCTCTCATGATTAGGTTTTGAGTTTAAAAAGACAAGTCTAATCTGTTTGGAAAAACTGTTGACAGCCTTTATCATGTTCTTCATTTTAATAAATTCTACAAAGAATGGTGACAGACTTTGAAAGCGTTTTTTCAAAATGGAATTAATTATAAAAATGTTTATAGTAGTTCTTTTTTTGTGTGTATATATAGTCAACTCTTTATTACCCAGCATTGATGTTTCTTTTGCATTCCTTGAAAATAGTCTTTTCATGTTTATTAACTGTCAGCATCCATAGTATAAGCACAAAACAAATTTGAAAATTAAAGGAAGTGAACCAGATGATTTCTGATTCTATCTTGACTAGTTACTTATTTTATTATGCCTTATTCTACATTTGGCCTTCATACCATTAAGGAAGTTCATCGAAATAGCACATTTAGCTCCAAAGATTTAGAAAAACAATAAGCTTTAGAATTGTCTGCCAATGATTCCAAAGGAAGAGCTGGCCAGTAGAGACTAGATGACAAAATTGATCCGTTTCCTGGCCTTGCAGGAATGAGATCTATATAGTGCATGTTATTTGATTAGAGGGATATTCCAAGAATATCAGCCACCTTTGTATTCAAATGCAGAGAGAAAATATCTACCAGAGTTCAATGGACAATGTTTTTTAGATTATTGACATTTACATTATCCACAAATTTGCCTTTATTCCTTACAGGAGAAAAAAAAACTGAAAACAAAGAATATCTTGTTACTCTGTGACTTAGTATAGAGGAGACTGCCTAGCTTTTCAGAAAACTTGTTTCTTTTCTTTTTTTTCCCTGGGCACACATTTAAACCATACATTCCTGCCTTCCTTGCAGTTAAGTGTAATTATATGACTGAGTTTCAGCTAATAGGATGTATTTGGCTAATAGAATGTGCCTCACTGCCAGGCCTGGCTCATAAAATTCTTCTACATCTGATCTTCTATGCCATTTCTCCACCTGCCTAGCTGACTAGGGACATGGTGACTTTGAAATCTTATGATGAAGAGGGCTATGCCGCAAGATAGAACAAGCCTCCATTTCAGAAACACTGCTTAGAGGAGAAGTGCCCAACAATCAGGAATACTTATTTGGGACTTGATGTAAGTAAGACAAAAACTTTTATTATTTTTGAGCCACTGAACTTTTTTTCTTGGAAGTGGAGTATGGCTGAAAATAACAATGCCAAATTTGTCACATTGGATTAGTGATTGAACATCAAGCAGTGAGGAAACTGATAGCAGAGGCTGGAAAGATAGAGAATCATGATATGGAGAAACAAAACACATGGTAAAACTGTTTTCAATGATACCTCAACGAAAGACCATACAATCACTGAATCTGTAGCTCTAATGGAGATGATTAGAAAAAGTAAGGGAGACTGCTTTCAGCAAGCTATCACAAGAAACTAATGTGATCAGAAAAGAATTGCAGCTTGCAAACAGAAATGAAAGAGGATAAAGAAAGTTCGGAAGTGTCGTTCCTTAAAGGATTGAGCAACGAAGGGCCATAAAGCAATTGTATGTTCTAGTTTGCCCAGGATAGTCATGGTTTATGACTATTGTTTCTGCCTAAATATTAATAGCATTAATATGACTCATTGAGGCAAAAAATCAGATTATAGATGTGGTCTTTCTACACAAAGCCCAGGTGCCCTCAAGGTAGCTAGTTAGTTAACAGAAGAGAAAAATGCATAGTATAATATAGTTATCTATTGCTGTGTAACATACGACCTCAAACTTAGTAGCTTAAAACACAACCATTTATCTAGTCATGATTGTGCAATTGGGAAGTAGCTCAGTGGGGATGTCTCATCTTCGCTCTGCAAGAAATGAGCTAGAGTCACTCAGTAGCTGCATTGAACTGGAATACTATTTATCATAAGAGGCAAGGAAGCAAAGAAATAAATGAGGCTTGACAGTTATGTCGAAGAAGGACTTTTAGGTGTGGTTACTGATTCATAGAACTGAATGAAAAGCACATAAATCAATAATCTACTACAATTTTGAAGCAATTGAACTATCAGCACAATTATAAACCCAAACTTGCACATGGGGAACAAGCAGAAAAAACTGGGCAGCTGCCAAGAAAGGGTCACTTCAGATGTAGAACACAGAAGTACCTCCAGAGGGCAGGGTCTAGGAACCATAGAGGACAATGGAAAAGGGACTTCCAGCCAGAGAGAAGAATTGGTAAAGGCCTTCATAATGCCTGCTCAACAAAATTTCACAATTGTGACGACCAATAATGACTGTGTATCTCTAATTCTTTCCCTTCCTGAATATGAGTGTTTATTACAATTATCTGACCCTGTTCCACCACTGTAATTTGAGGGTATATGTTGATGACAGTGGGGGACATAAAACTTGTCTTTTTAGGTCATGTCTGTAGTCTAAAAATTGGTACATCAATATGGACTTCATTTGAATGTGGTGTCTGCATAAAACTTTGGTTTATTTTCCTTGAGAAGGGAATGAGTGTTTTCTACATGTAAGGAGAAAAGAGAAAACAAATATGTGGTGATCAGAAGACTAGACTGTGACAGAGACCTTTACGTGTTAACTAAAGTCCATTTCCTTTTCCTTCAAAGCACATAGATATGCTTCTTTCCCCAAAATTCCTCTTGCAGTTAAGTGTAACTGTGTGTGTGACTGAATTATGGCCAATGGAATGTGGATAGAAGTGATGGATGCCACTTCCAAGCCTAACCCATTAAAAACTTTCTCTGTCATCTGAATATCTTTTCTTATCCACTTATGGAATGAAAGCTCTTCAAGGACCTTAAGAAAGGTGGATCCTGGGTCCTTGGCTTGACTGAGAACACCCTCATTTATTGATGTGAGAAATCAACTTTTATTTTGATGAACCACTGAGAATTTAGGGTTTATTTGTTAAAGCAGTCAGCATTATCTTAACTAATACAAGAAAATTATATGTACCAAAGATAAACATTGTCTGGTTCATAAATTACTACAGGGTCAATCTTGTTTGTGATCAATAAACTCAATTGTATTTATTTTCAATAGATATTTTACAGTTTTTATTTTCTTCTGTGGGTTTAAGAGAAAAATAAAACCTGTATTTCTTAGGCAGATATTTATCTGCTTCCTTTCTCCAGCTCAGGGGTGGTCTCTGGTAGTTTTACCATGATTCTATTCTGCTTATGTGCCCTCCCTCTCTGGTCTTGGCCCCCTATTAAGCATCCTTTGCTATCATTTCAGATTCCCTGGAAAATCCCAGCTTCGGAGCTCTGCTAACACCACCATTCCCTGTGGTGCTTAGCCCTAGGGGTGACAACTCCTGCTGATTCCGTTATCTGGGTTGTCTCATGATCAACCTTGTTTGGCTCCTCAGCAATTCCATCACCTGTGTAAACAATTCTCTGAATTAAATTTCCCTGGTATAAAATATCTAAAGTGGTTTCTGTTTTCATGGCAGGACATTGATTGATGTGTATGTTAAGGAAAGCCTCATTCGAAAGGTGACATTTGATCAAAGACTTAAGAGAGGAAGGAGTTAGCTATGTTGATATCTGGGGAGAAGTGTATTCTAGGCAGAGGGAAGAATCAATGCAAAGTCCCTATGGTGAGAAAATACCTGGTGTTGAAGAAAACCACAGAATGAGGAAGGAGACAGTAGAGGCTGAGGTAAGAAAGATACTGTAGTCAGATTATCTTTGATGTAAGAACCCATTGGAGGGTTTTGAGCAAGGGAATGACATGAATTGCCTTATATTTTAAAAGGACAGTTGTGACAGTTGTGTTGAGAATATACTTTAGGAGCAAGCATGAAAAAAAGAAGACATGTTAAAAGACTCTAGCAGCATTCTAGGAAAGAGATGATGGTGGCTTGGGCCTGTGAGCTAGCAAAAGAGATAGTGGGAAGAGATCATATGATAGTTATACTTTGAAGGCAGAACCAAAGGAATTTACTGGGGTGAGAGATAAAGAGAGACGTTAGGGAGGACTCCAATGGTGTTGACTGTCTAAATAGGAATATGCAAAGTGGCCACAAGTCTTTAAGCATAGTAGTGAGAAATTACTTGCAAGTGTTCCTCTAATATCTGCACAAATTTTGTTTTATTTTATTTTTTATGTTCTTCTGGATATCTTCCAATGTTAATGGTTGAAAGTCATTAAAGCAGTTTCTGGTAACTGTTTTTAGTTCTTCAATTGACTGTTGTCTAATCTCATGTATAGGGACTTTGTGGCCACTCTGTCCTATGAAATCATTTTTCAGAAACATCCCAACATGTTTCAGAGCTAGTATACCAAAGAAAGGAGAGTCAAAGATAACTCCAAAATTTTTAGATTGAATAACTGAAAGGATAAAGTTGCCATTAGTTAAGATGGGGAAGGCTGTGAGTTGAACAGATTTGGAGATCATAAATTCAGTTTTGAACATGATAAACTTGTAATATCTATTAAGTATCCAAGTGAGGAGATCAAGTAAACAAGTGGAAATAGAAGTCTTTAGTTCACGAGAAAAGAATGAGCTGTAGATAAAGGTACAGGAGCGGTTGGTAAATGGATGACATTTAAAACCCATGAGACTGAATGAAATTGAGGGAGAAGAAAAGCAGACCAAGGTTGAGTCCTGGGGGTCTCCAACATTAACATTTGGGGTAAGAAGAAGGAACTGGCACTGGAGTCTAAGAAGTGACTCATAAATAGAGAGGAAAACCAGAATGTATGGTGTCCTGGAAACCAAATGAAATAAGTGTCTTGAATACCAAATAATCAATTTGTGTCGATTGATAAGTCAAATAACATGAAGTCTGAGAATTGATGATTGGCTTTAAAAACAGGGAAGGACATTGGTGACCTTGAAAGGGCAGTTTCAGTGAAGAGGTGGGAGAGAAAGCATGAGTGAGTGGATTAAAGAACGAATGGGAGAAGAACTGGAGACACTGTACATAGAGGATTGTTGTTGCAAGGAATGGGGCAGTAGTTCGTGGGATCGATTGAGTCAAGGTAAGCTCTGTTTTTTAAAATAGGAGAAATACAACATGCTTGTGAACTGAGGATAATGTCCCAGGAAATAATGAAATATTTATAGTGTAGAAAAGAAGGGGCAGAATTACTGGAACAATGTTCTCAGGTAGGTGTCATGCTGGGATGTGACCTAGTGTACAAATGGAGGGATTCACTTTAGATAGAGGCATGAGCAGGTCATTAATAGTAACCAAAGGAAGGAAGAGTATGTAAGTGCAGTCTTTGGTAAGTGATATGGTGGTGTGTGTTTGAAGAACTGTTCTTTCAATTAATTCAATTTTCTCAGTGAAGTAGGAAAGCCATCAGTAAGAAATGAGGATAGGAGAAGAGGTAGCAGAGGTTTGAGTAGAGAGAAGAAAGTTAGAAAGAGTCTTCTAATAAAGTCAGAAAATGAATGGGGTAAGAATATATGAATATAGAATATAGGGAGGTCTAATATGATTGCCAAACAGAATTGATCAATTTGAGGTTCATGATCGAGTGAGCCATATCAGTATGGTTTAATGCTTTTCCCTAGTTGTGTTCAGCTGCATGAGTGCAGGTGCAGGATAGAGATAGATTTGACTTAGGTAGCAGTTTTGCTGAGTCTAAGAAAGTGAGAGATGGGCAAGGGAGTTGTGAGTATAAGCAAAAAAAAAAAAAAAATGATTATAATAATTGGCCATGACATTTTTTTCTGAGTAAGGAGGAGAATCCTCATCAAGAGTGTGTAGATAGGGAAATGGTGGTAGGATCAATGGGTTGGCAGTTCTTATGGAATCAAAGGATGGTTGGAGTAGCCAGGCTCCCTCTAACGCAGTATTTGCTCCTTCTGGACATCTTGTCTTCATGATCTGATTCTTTATATTTACATCTAGGTAGCAGGATGATAGAAGAAACAAAAAGGGAGGGGAAAGGAGATGCAATTGCTCTTTTTTATTTTTAAAGAGGCTTCCCAGGTGTTGTCACATGATACTTCTTTCTTACATTTCTTTGGCCAGAACTTGTTACATGGCTATTTCTAGAAATAGAGAGGCTGAAAATACTTTATTTCAGAAACCAATAAATAATGGCTTTTTCCCCCCCCAAGGACACAGGAAAGAAAATATATTGGATTAGGCAATTACTATATTTCTTTGCATCTAACATGTGCATTTCCCAATAGTTTACCTCTCTGAAATCAGGATATATAATATAGTTGGTAGTGTTTCATGGTTTAATTGCTGCATTTTTTTTGTACTTAATAATACAGAAAATAATGATGCATTTTACAGTAGATGACATCTTATATTGGCAGAAAGATGGTAGTATTTTGCCAAGACAGAATATTGGATGGGAGGAACAGATTTGCTTCAGGTAAGAGAAAGGGAAGGAATATAATTAGTTTGATTTTCTACATGTCAAGTATGAGAATGACCGATTAGCGGTTGAAAATTGAGGACTGGAACTCCAGATTGTGATGGGACATGTGATCAAATTTATGTGGGAAAATTCTTTGAGTTCTTAGGAATTTTGATTGTTTGCACCGTCTGTTTTCCAAAAATAACTTCAAATGGCAGTTCTTCACTATAGGTAGAAATTATTTCACTTGTTGGCAAAGACTCAGCAGTTCTGCCAGCTATCATAATTTTATAAGATGATAATGTATTAATTCAAGATTTTCAATTAAATTAGCAGTGAAAAACAGAAGTGATTTAAAATATTAGTTTGTAGCCAATAAGTGATGGTGATATTTTTTTTCACGTCTATAGAGATTGCATGAGAAACTTCTGATAGAAGTATCTGGTTTTAATTTATTTTCTTCTGGATGCTTTATTGAAGACCCATGTGCAAGGGGAAAAATTAAAACCAGACAATTTCAGATCTACTGCAAATTTCACATGCCATCAGAAAGATTAAACTAAATGTTTCTTTTGGCCACCATGCTTGAAATGCAAACAAAAAGTAAAATTGATTCACATTTTAATACTTCTTTTTGAAATAGTAAAATGGCATTTGGACCTAGGCAACTATTAAGCCTAGTGGTAGAATCTACAGTTTGGGTGAAATTGTGAAAAAAATCAATGCACATAGCAAATTATTTCAGTTTCTGAAAGGCCTATATCCTGTACTTGAAATATGAGAAGTAAGGAAATGAAGGGGTTATTCATTTTTTTAAATGCAAGCCTAGAAAAAGCTAGATTCATGGTTTCAGGTCTCTTGCCAGCACTGGGCCCCTATCCCCAATATCCCACCAAGGTCTTCAGGAAATGGAACTTGATCAAAGATGAAATATTAGAAACCAATGAGATCTGTAGACCTGAGAGAACAATCACTTTATGAAGAATCTGTATAACAAATTGGCAGTTATAAAATAGTCATGGGGGTGTAAAGTACAGCCCAGGGAATACAGTCAATAATATTGTAATAACAATGTATAGTGTCAGGTGGGTACTAGACTTACCAGAGAGATCACTTCGTAAGTCATATAAATGTCTAACCACTATGCTGTACACTTGAAACTAATATATATTGAATATCAACTGTAATTGAAAAAATAAAATTAAAACGATAATTTATACAAGCTTTTTCAAAGAAAAAATAACAACAAAAAAAGGCACTTTCCTCAACTTGTTTTTGACATTTTAAAAGTTTCAGTTAGCTTCATTCATTCATTCACTCATTCATTCTATACTTTCTTTGGGGCTGCTATGTAACAGGGACTAGGCTAAATACTGGGAAAATGATCAGCAACAACAGATATGATGCCTGTCTTCAGAGAACTTACTTTACATTCTGGAGAAGGAGATGATAAGAGTGCATTAAAACTGCAGCATGGGAGGTGCTCTGAAGGAGAGAAATGTGGTGCTAGGTGGGTCTACAAAAAAGAGTTGATGTGGTCAGGGAAGTCAGAGAAGTATTCTTTGTTTAAGAGCATCAGTAAAGATATTTTTGCTACATGATATCTAACGGGGCGGGCGGGGGGGAGGCGGTGCATGTTAAACAATTAAGCCACTTTTTATTTCATGTAACGCAAAGTCTGGAGGTATTTTGATCAAGGTTGATTCAGAAGTTCAATGATGCCATTAAAGATGTAGGCTCTTTCTCTCTCTCTGCTCTCCCATCTTTTATTGGTGGCTAGGTTCTTTGACTTGTCCCCTCATGCTCTCACATAGTTGCATCCAAAGGCAGGAAAGGAGGCATTTCTCCTTGTGTATCCCTTTTTTTTCAGAAGCCTTTTTTTCCCAGAATGGATTTCAGATCCCCTTGATCTTGAGTATGTCCATGTGCTAGCTGCAAGAGCTGATGGGAAAGCAAGTATACTAAATTTTTTAGTTTCTATTGTAGGAGTCAGTCGGGCTCTGTCATTAAGCAATGGGGAGGTGGGAAATGCCTATAAGATACCTACAGTTTGTACCACAGGGAGTGACTTGTGATCTGAAGGGCCAAAAGGTTGACTAGATATCATTCCAGTAGGCAACAGCTTGTGAAAGGCTCTAAGCAAGGACAGAAAGAAAATCAGTGACTAGAGAGGAAGGTGAGGAAACAGACCATGTGGAGCCTGTCAGATCAAGTTAAGAGGCTTTGTCTTTATCCTGAGGACAATGGTAAGCCATTGGAGGGATTCATACAAGTGACATGATCATGTGTTCATTTCCAGAGTAGAATATAAATTGGAGGCCAGAATGAATGTGGTAACCCAGTAAGGGCCATTGTAGATCTCCAAGTACAAGTGGGAGTAAAATGATATAGTTTACTAATTATCGTAAGTAAAAATTTATTTTATCTATGTTTATTGTAGAATTATAACAATTATTTCTGGAAGCATTACTGTGAATGTAAGGAAAAGTTTATATCTGTAGCTGGGGAGAGATTGACTTTATTTACTGGAGGATTTTCCTCCAGTATTTTATAATTCATCTTTATCATAAAAAGTTCATAAGATACTAAAATTTATAAAAATGATAAGGAGGAAAAATAAGGCAGAGAGATGTATAGAAAATGTTGGGGTAGGGTTGAAATTTTGGAGGATTTATCCCAGAGAAATGAAAATTTATGTACACATAAAATGCTGTACATGATTGTTCATATCGCTTTTATTTGTAATAGCCCCAACTATGAAACCACCAAATGTTTTGCAATAGGTGAATGGTTAAACAAACTGTGGTACATTCACCAATATTGGTTTTCATTTTCTGGAGAATCTTGATTAATATATCATGAAATGCTACTCAGCAATAAAAAGAAATAAAATATTGATATGCGCAATAACTTGGATGGATCTCAAGCTCATAATGTTGAGTGATAAAAGCGAATCTCAAAAAGGCATATAGTGCATGAGTCCATCTATGTAACATTCTTGAAATGTCAAAATTATAAACACGGAAACAGAGTAATGGTGGCCACAGGTTAGGGGAGTGGGTGTTACCATGAAAGGGTTAGCACTGAGGAGATCTCTGCAGTGATGGAATAAACCTTTATCTTTATTGTGGTAGTGGTTTCATGAATTGACACACAAGCTAGAATGACATAGGACTATACAAACACTTTATATCAACGTCAAGTTCCTGGCTTTGATATTGTACTGGAGTTATTAAAGATGTACTCAATGGGAGAAACTGGGTGAAGAGTACATGACACCTCGCTGTACTATTTTTGTAACTTACTGTTAAATCTATAATTATTTCAAAATAAAGTTCTCAAGAAAATTTTGAGATCACTCCCTTGCCTTTCTTCATCTTTCTGTGCATATTCTTTCTCTTTGGTGTTAGGTACTATGGTGCTGAATCTTCTTTCCTCATTTTCCTTAAGCTTTCTTTTATTTGGTCATAATGCAGAATCGAGTCATTCCTCATCCTCCTGTTAATCCTATTCTTTTAATAAAGGTTATGTTTTAACGTGCTTAATTTTAAAAGCAGCCATTTCTCTCTTGAAAATCTCTATGAAAACAAACCCCACAAACCTACCTGCTTTTCATTTTATATAATCCACAGTTAATCTTAAAGTCAGTAGCCCACAATACAAACATGTTTCCAACACTTGTCTTGAAGATAATTTTTGTTTTATATGTATGGAGCATTAATAATATTCTTGGTGTCTGGATTATGATTACATATTCAGGAATTATAGGAAAAACAGTGATATGAAATATTATGTTCCATTAGTTTTTTCATATAAATCCACGCATCGAAAAAATAATCGTTTGCAGGCCATGTGTCCGGAGTTTCCGTTTGGAAAAAATGATCATTATAACTACAGAACATCAAACAGAATACAGCCCTTTCCTGAGGGCTTGCAAACTGAATCTGGCAACACTTTGGAAAAGTACTACTTTAGGTTCTCAAGAACCCAGAGAGCCTCTGGCTCTTCCATTGGGCTCAGCCTTAAATATTCTGAGTCCTTTGAAAAAAATTATGAGTTGCAGGTGTTTAAATTTTAAAGTTTCGCTTTTTTTTTTTTTTTTTTTGTCTTTTCATTAAATAACGAGTAAATAACCAATCCTAACAAGAAACAAAGATTACACTTTATGGGGGTAGTATTTACATTTAATGCAGTTCTGCATTTTTCTCCTATCCGCTTTCCTACTTATCTCTTTCACCCAAACCTTTCACCTCTTTTCTAAACTCCAATATTTAACAAAAGCCCAAATAAGCATAAAATAAACAACTCTCCCCCACCCCCAAATCCATTACGTTGCAGTTACACCAGCTTGAAAACGAAGAAAGTTTGTCCCTTGCGGTGATCCGTCCTGGTGTTTGCCTGCGGCAAGATGGCGGCGGTCTCAATGTCAGTGGCGCTGAGGCAAGCGTTGTGGGGGAGAAGGGCAGCGTCTGTAGCTGCCATTTCCGTTTCCAGGGTTCCGACCAGGTAACGCTATTGCAAGGTTTCTTCTTCGAGCTTTTCGGGTCTCTTCACTTTGGCGGAGGTCTCTGCTGGCTGGGTCCCGTAGAAGGCCTCTGTTGACCCTTTTCTCGGGAGAGGGCGGGCGAACTAGCGGCGATCTAGGGGCGCTGGCCAGGCGAGTCGGGTGTGAATGCGGAGAGGTGGGAGGTGGACGACCTCTGGTTCCTTGGAAGCTTTGCACAGTTGCTGTGGGAGAGGGTCTGTGGGGTGGGGTTGTATCTGGGGCGGCGAGCGGAGCCCTACCTAGCCCCCAGAGAAGGGGAGGAGTCTCACAGGTTTTGCGCCCCACTAACCGCACCCCTCTATTTTGCACCTGTTTGCCCGTCACTCCAGCCCTTACTTGTGGGATAAATTCGTCTTTGCTTAAGTAGTAGTTGATTAGGTTTTTGGACAGAAAGATCGTTTTATTCATCAGTCTGCTTGGGAGGAAAACTTGGTTAGAATTCAATGTTAGTAAAAATATCACTGCGAGTAATATTGGAAATTAATTTTTTAAAGGCTGGTGGTAATGCTGGGAGGTTTCCCACCCAGAATTTTATTAAAGCCTCACAATAATTCAGAAATTTTTGTTGTTATTGTTTTGCCTTGAAGCATTTTTGTGATGGTGATTTTTTCAACTGTATCATCTGATCCTCTATTACCCTATTTTCCCGACTTTATTAATAGTACTAACACGACAGCACACACACACACAAGCATTTTTATCTGCGAATGATTATGTTTTATCGCTATTTTCACAGCTTGTTTGTTTATAAATATAAACCAGGGTTTATATTTAGTGTCTAATGCGTGCTTTTGAGACGACACTAAATACTTAGAATAAAAATGGGAAGACTGGATGGACTGATGTGAATGGGGTAGGAATGGAAAATTAAAGAATAAAAATTATTTCTTTAAGGTAAAATACTCCATTGGTTGACTTCGGGCTTGAATAGAAGTGGCTCAGGTTAGTTCTCGTTCTAGATATCATGGAGATTAATTTTGCATTCCCAAATAATAATGTATTCACAGTTGCCCTAGAACTGAAAACAGATTTGAAGTGTCCACTGGTGCATGGCTAATCAAAACATGGCTGTATATAAGTCACAGCCATTTTGTCAGCAGTTAAAGTAGTTAAGATATTACATTTTGGAAACTTTGATGATAATTAGTACTACTTATTCAGATTTAAAGAGTTTTCTGTTTACAGGTGTGTTAGAAGAGATTTGAAAATAAAATTTAAAATCATGACTTTCGTTTTACACTTTAAAAAACTTAAAAGCCAAGGAAAACAAATTTAAACACAAGTCAAATGACACATTTGCTTTGCTTTCTGTACCACTTTTTTTCTGGAAGAGCTTATGCTGTTTATCTCTCTTTAAGGGAAATTTGTGGCCCTTCTCCCTTATCTATTCCTCGGTTTTCCTTGAAGTACTCTTTTCCTCTTACGATTTTAGAAT
This sequence comes from Pteropus alecto, assembly GCF_000325575.1. Lineage (NCBI taxonomy): Eukaryota > Metazoa > Chordata > Mammalia > Chiroptera > Pteropodidae > Pteropus > Pteropus alecto. The sequence continues at coordinate 4,226,414 of NW_006436284.1, forward strand.
AATGAGGATCTGAAAAGGTTGAGTGTGCAAAAAGAACTAATTAATGGGGAAATCTACATCTAAAAAGCATTTTATTGTAATATTTAGAAAACATTTGTAAATGATGTAACATTTCAGATCACTTGAGTAAAATGAGAGGGTTCAATCAGTAAGGCACTTGCTAAGGAGGGGAGTAGTGAAAAAAATTAAGTATTGGAGAAAAGGAACTATCAGAAGGAAAGAAGCAGTTAACGGCTACATTAATTTAAATGAACTTAACTATAATATATCAGTAAAAAAATAAAAAACTAGAAATCCAACAACATGTACACATAAGAGAAAAAAATATTTAAACAGCGTAGACTGTTCAGCTGAACTAGATACTTAGCTCATGCTCTAGAGTCTCAGTTTCTATGTGCTTCTCATTTCCCAGGACTGAAGAGGAGGGAAAACCTGATAAATGGCCTACATTTATCCTTACTTTCCATGACTTTCCTAAGGGATTTTCCAGGGTTAATTTAACTATTTAGGATATTCATATGAAAGCCAGATAAAATGTCATTCTATTTTAAAATAGCAGCACTTAGGACTCAGGACATTTGAAGCAGTGGTTTTTTTGTGTGGTGGTTTTCTTTAAACCTATTCACTTATACTCACCTAGCCCAGTTTCATCACTTCTCAGTATGGACCGAGTCTGGTGTGTACCTCAAACATAGCTCCGGGTCTGCAGCAGATGTTAATGACTTTAGTGGGAACTGAGTAGGTGGGACCTTTTTTTGAGGCCTATTTTGTACTCCAGTCTTGCTCTATTCTGTTGCTCTATTTCCTTTTTCACCATTAGGTAAGCCAGTATGAAATTATCAGTCTGCAGGAACCTCCAATAAGTAAGAGGCCCTACGGTTGACAAAGAGTTCTGTGTTTATTAAACCTTGATGAGAAACTGTCTCAGCTCAAATTTGAGAAACATTTAGGGCATTTAAAACCAATAGATTGGCTTCTACTTGAGATAAGCTGGGATAAACAAATTCTTCTCTGTAGGGCAGCTACTTTTGCTATCTTTGGAACATATCAAAGCCAAGTTTTGTGCACTTGAAATGTTTCTAAAATATCTTCTGAAAAGTTTTATTGTGTGGCTTATTTTCCTCATTAAAAAAAAACATAATTAGTTGGTCTTTTTCATCAGTAACAGTCATCTTTGATGAATTCTCCTTAGGAGAATTAAATATTTTAATACTAATAAATATTAGAATAGTATCTGGCACACATTTAGGTAAGTAAACCTTACCTAAATAAATGTTAATTTTATTATTGGTTTGAATAGCCTGAATATTTTTCTTTTCATTAGTCTTGGTGATAGATATGTGATAGATGGAATTATTGTTTAAAATATTTGCTTCCATTCCCAGTTAGAGGATCATAAATCACTACCCGATTGGCCAGTCAAATGTTTTAACTGGATATGGTAAGCATTGTCAAGCAGAAACTTTAAGAGCTGTCCCATGCTTTTTCATGGCCCTTTCCCTCTGCTGTGGGATGGACACATACTGGATCAGGTCTTTTCTTTTAGTATAGATCCTGGAATGTAGATAACATGGAGCAAGCAGAAGCTGATTCTTGTAGGTTGTATAAAATATGAAGAGACTAAGAAATAAACCTTTGCTGTAAATCACAAAGGTGTTTGGGTTGTTGGTTACCTCAGCATAGGAACCTATGCTGACTTTTTTACACATACACATTTGCAAATGACTAGGTATTAGCACCTAGACTGCTATATCAGGAGTGAGGTCACTTGCTTTTGAATGGATGGAAAAAAATTTTATTTTTGTGTACTTCATGGCACTTAGTGCAATGGCTCACACATAACAAGTAAATGCTTACATAGATGAGTAAATACATTTTTAAAGATGTGTGATTGTAAGGAAAAGCAGAAAGCCATAAGCAGTATTTCTAGTAATAGCCAGATCAGTGAAAGCCAAGTAGACACTAACCTACATAAATATCTACAACACATACTCTTTCCTAATTATTTGCAATAGTTTGAGTTTAGGATATTCACCTAAAACTGCCTCTGGATTAAAGTTGTCTTATAAATTGATTTTTTTTTTTTAATACTCATACATTTTCTTGACAAGTCTCCTGACTACTGTATTCAGATTAAAAGAGGTGGAAATGAATTTATTTGGGAAAGGGTACTCATGGAACATGAGAGCTTTTTTGGAATAATAGTGACTAAATGTGATCATGAGACTTGTTCTCTGCAAGCTACTTTACACGAAGTTTTTAAAAGTTAGTAATACATGGGACTTAATGGAGAAAGCGGGAGCAACCTAGTTCTTGTGTAATATATGTTGGAAGAAGTCTTTGTTTTGGTATGGGGTTAATACAGAATAAAACAATTTTAAATGGAAAAGCTTCTACAAATAATATCCCTTGGTGAAAGTTGAGAATCATTTTTATGGCTTTTATTCTGAGCACAAATTAATAATAATGCTAATATTTATTTCTCACTTACTGTGTATTGGCCACTGTGCCAAGGACTTTATCTACATTATCTTATGTATTTCTCATAGCAATCCTGTGAATTCAGGTGTTCCTAGTCTCTTCATTTTTTCAGATGAGGAAACAAATACAGGTGAAGAAACAGATTTTTTCAGTTTACTGTCGTACCTTGTTTTATTGCGTGTGGCTTTATCGTCCTTCACAGATGTGTTGTTTTTACAAATTTAAGGCAAGGCTCTCTACCAGAAAAAAAAGATTATAGCTCTCTTTATTGTGGTGGTCTGGAATGGAACCTGCAGCATCTCCGAGGTATGCCTACCAGTACATTACTAGTCTGATTTAGCAGTCTAAAGGAATATGTTGACTTTTGCAGTGAGAAATAGTGTCTGATAGTAAATTAAAATCTCAGTATCTTTTTTCTTTTCCTTTTAGTAGGTCATGTTCTTTATTTGAGAGACTATATAATGCTCTTTACTTTCACTCCACTGGTCCTTTTGTACAGTGAGAATCTCTCCAATTGAGAAATTAGAGTTTTTGTTTGCTTGTTTGTTTTTTAGTAAGAATTTCTTCCCTAAATTTCGTAATAATTTTTGGTGAGAGACTTTCTATAACTGACTTGATATTTTTTTTATATACTTTCTTACCCTCTTAAAAAAGATACATGTAATGTATGCATTAACAAGGTATAGTGAACATATTTTTTTGTTTTCTTAACTCCAATGATCATTAGGAAAAAGTTATTGCATTCTGCCGCCTTTAAAAACTATCAGGTGTCTCTTATGCTTTCTGAGTTCTTGTGTCTGCTATTTAATAGTGTTTTTGTATCCTTCCTTGACTGGTCTGCTTCCCTTTAGCAGTTTCCCTACCCCTTTTCATTTATCATGAGTTTGAACACCAAGTAAGTAAACCTATTAGAATTTTATATAAAATAAAGTAGGGTTATAAAACTCTGATGATGGCTGAAATATACTTTGTTGTAAATACAGCTTTGGTATTTATTAAGGTTGATAGATAATTACATATAATACGTGAGCTCTTAATATAACTTTTCTTTTTTAGTTTTCAGTGTCCAGCATTCTGATGGAACTTTTATTGTACCTGAATTAAGCAGTGGCCACTTTCTTCATTACGATTTTCATCTAAATATTTGGATGTTTTAGCAAACTGTTCTAAGTCTTTTGTCCTTTAATGACATGAGAGCAATTCAGAACTTCTATTTCAAATTCTCCTTCTGTTCTCTGTTATTATTTTGATAGGTGAATACAACCTTAGGTTCTTTACAGCTAGTTAATTGCTCAAATGTGACCTTTTCTTCCTACCTTTACTCACTAGACTTAAGTTTTTCTTTGTGGGATGGATCATGCTCCAGCCAGTTCAGTGGTTTTTAAATCTTTGCTGTGCATCAAAATCACCTGTTGTGTGCATAAAAATTCAGATGCCTTGGCCCCAATAAATATTGGTTCAGTAAGTTTAGGTTGAAACTTAGTTTTATGTTGATTCTGATGGGAAGGTAGGACTGTTAAGTACTTCAAAATGAATTTTTCCTTGGGGCAAGGGTGAAGATTTCCAGAAACAAACAAAATATCCCTCAATTTTTTCATATTTTCCTAATGTAAATTAAGTTTTATGTTTTTCACCCATGCACTTTATAGAGGCTTTTTCTTGGAGAAACTTTCCTTTGAGGCAAAGCAGGCATTTTGATAATTTTGGAGAAAGCAGGCCATGTTACTCACTCTCTGGAGACTCTTGTTCTTCCTTTTGGAAGGGCTCAGGTTTAATATAGCGCAGCTGTTGAACTCTCTGCCCTTCAAAGTTTTAAGAAGAAAGTGTTTTATCCTTTAAAATGGAAATGCCTTTTTTAGGGAGATTGTCTTTGGTGCATATAGTTCTCTAAGAAAGTTTCATGCTTTTCTAGAATTCTTTTGTTTTAGTGATTTCTTAGAATTGTTTCAGATGTTGAGAGCACCGTCTCAAAATAAAGATCTGGTTCCTTTTGTATTATATTTTGCTATATCCTTTACAAAACTAGATGAAGAGTTTATTTCTTTGTATTTTCTAGGACTTAAAAATATGTTCTTTCCTTTATTCAGCCACTCTATACATAAGTAAATGGACCTTGAATAGGGTTTACTAGACAAAAGATTCTGTTCTAGATGACTGTTTAGCAAGCCATATGCTTCTCCTAAAAATGTCATTCTGTCTTGATGAGCTTTAAAGTGAATACAGATGTTTTGGCTCTTTTGAGGACTACCACTCTTTATGTGAAAAGATCACTTCTTTTTCAAAGGATTTCTTCAAAAATATAGAAATTTGCATGAAATTTATTTTTATACCTTTTGTCTTTTAAGTCTAATGAAATTAGATTTAGACATTAGTAATTTGAATTTAATTTTAATATCTTTAATACAAATGAGATAGAATTAAATGTCTCAATATGACTTTGTTAAGATGGTTAGTTTTTTTTTTTAATTTGGAATTTAAAGTACTTTATAATTATTTCTGTCCAATGAAAGGTGATATTTTGGCAGGAAGGGATATCTTTTTTGATGTTCAGGGCCTTTTACTTTGGTAAGTTACCTCTATGACTATGATCATAGTCATAATGTTTGAGTTGGAGGAAAACTCTAGGATCATCCTGTTTGACCCTTATTTTAATGCAAGATTCTCTAGAACTTCCTGCTTCTTGATTGTCTAGAAGTTGAGAAATATATGGTTAATATCTGGTAGCCCCAGAAAACCCTCTATACTTTTAGACTCATTGGCAAATGATGTTTCTTTTTAGTTCTATATACAAAAATCCTGACCCCTGTATACATATCAGCTCTTTAGACAATTGAAGACATTTGTCATCACTCATTCTCCCTCCCAAGTTTGTGTTTCAGGCTTACCATGTCTAGTTTGTTTACTCTTTTTTAATGACCATATTTCTCAATGTTTGACTACCTGTTGGTAGTCCTTAGAATGTATTCCATTTTGCCAGTATCTTTCTTTGAACTATATATTATTTTCTTATTGTTGAACTTTGAGAGTTCTTAAAATATTCTGAATACAAGTCCTTTATCACGTATTTGGTTTGCAAATATTTTCTCCCAATCCGTTTTTTTCTTTCCATTCTTTTAACAGTACCTTTCACAGAGTAAAAGTTTTTAATTTTGATAAAAGTTCAGCTTACCACTTTTTTTCTTTTATGGGTTGTACTTTTGTACTCTTTGCCTAACCTTAGACCATGAAGATTTTTTCCTATATTTTATTCTTGAAGTTTTGATGTGTTATGTTTTACATTCAGATCTATGATCCATTTAGAGTGAATTTTTATAAAAGGTGTGAAATTTACGTTAATTTTTTTTTTTTTTTGCGCCACCATTTATTGTAAAGACTATCCATTGAATTGCTTTTGCACCTTTTCCAACAATCATTTGGCTACATTTGTCTGGGTCTATTTTTGTATTTTCTGTTCTGTTCCATTGATGTAAATCCCTTGGCCAATACCACACAGTCTTGCTTTCTCTAGTTTTACAATAAATGTGTATTGTACTTCAGTCGCTGTGATTCTTCCAGTTTCCTTCTTTTTCAAAATTTTTTTAGCTGTTCTAATTCCTTTGCTTTTCTATCTAAATTTTAGAATCAACTTATCTATATCTATGAAAAATCCAGGTGGGACTTTGATTGGTATTGCTTGAAATATAGAGCTTAATTTGAAGAGAGTTGTCATTTTTACTATGTTGAGTCTTACAGTACATAAATATGCTATATGTCTCTTCAATTATTTATTGATTTCTTTCATCAGTGTTTCATGGTTTTGAATATACAGATCTTATATCTGTTTCATTAGATTTATGCCTAAGTATCTGCATTTTGGGGAGCCATGGTAAATAACATCGTTTAAAATTTTTAGTTTCTAATCGTACTGTATATAGAAATAGGATTGATTTTTGTGTTGACTTTGTATTGTGCAATCTTGCGACATTCATATGTTCTATAAATATTTTGTAGATTGGGATTTTTAAGTGGGTAATCATGCAGTCTTTGAATAAGGGCAATTTATTTCTTCTGTTCCAATCTTTACACCTTTTGTTTCTTTTTGGTTTCCAGAAGGATATTAAATAAGATTGGTAACATTCTTGCCATTTAACAGTCTTAGGGGAAAGTATTAAGTTTTGACCATTAAGTATCATGTTAGTAAAGGTTTTTGTTTGTTTTGTAGAAGTGCCTTTTATTAGATTGAGGAAGTTTTCTCCTAGTTTGCTAATAGTTTTTATCATGAATGGATGTTATATTTTGTCTAGTGCCTTTTCTGCATCAGTTGATAAGATTCTTGTGGTTTTTTCTTCAGATTGTTAATATGGTGAATTATATTGATTGATTTCAAATATTGAACCAGCCCTGCATTCTCAGGATAAACCGCACTTTGTTGTGTTAATTCTTTTTATATATTACCATATTTAATTTGCTAAGATTTTGTTGAGGATTTTTACAGCCATGTTTATGAAGGATATTGGTCTGTAATTTTCTTTTTTCATACTGTCTTCGTATAGATTTGGTATTGTGGTAATACTGGACTCATAAAATGAGCTAAAAGTGTTTCCTCATCATCTGTTTTCTTTTGAGTTGCTTTAGTTTCATCCCCAAATTTAGATGTTATATTTTGTTTTCATTTGGTTCAAAATATTTTCTTATTTCCCTTAAGACTTCCTCTTTGGTGCATGGATTATTTAGAGATGTTTTAATTTCCAAGGATTTGGAGATTTCTCTATCTTTCCATTATTGATTTCTAGTTTAATTCCATTATGTTATGAAAAACTCAATTCCCGGGGTTTTCTCTTTACAGTTTCCATCCAGAAACCAGTGGCTCTTTTTACCTTGCTCTGTAGTGCAGTCCTACAATTGGACTTGCATCGGTGACTAAAGGATAGAAGGACAGAAAGAAGAAAAAAACAAAAAAAAAGCAGTAGGTATTGGTCCTACCTTCTTAGAATCACAATGAATGGAAAAAGGTTTCCTTCCCTCAGAGTTTTCACTCTAGCAGGTTTCCATGTGGCCACAGGATTGCCTATGGCTGGTGCATGGTGCATGAGAGAACAGAGAAAAGAGGGGGAAAAAAAATGCAATTTCTACTCTTGTCCATTTCTACTAGTCCCCTTTCTAGCTCCTTCAGACAGAGTGCTTCTCCTGGAGAAAGGCTTACTTGTGGATTTCCTGCTGCTTTAAGTTCATGCAGGGGATACTGGAGGGAAAAATTCTGGTAAATTCATTGCTGGTTGAGTGGTACTTTGAATTCTGGTGATCTTCCCTGATCTGCCCATTTGCTTTTCAGAGTCTTCAAATAGCTTTTCCATACATCTTGTCCAGAGTTTATGGTTGCATTCAGTCAGAGAGACAGGATAGAATATGCTTACTACATCTTAACAGGACCAGCCATTCTATGATGAATTATTTTTAAAGCTAAATTCTAATATGTCTTGCATTTTAGCACATCTGAATAGATTTAAAAGATTCAAAGATGATTCAAAAAAGGTCTTCATACGATCAGATTCTAAACCATTGATTCTCAACTGTGGTGGGAGGAAGGGAGTAGTTAACATCCCAGAATCGTAGAAATGGGGCAGAGGAAGGATTTCAAAATACATATGCCCTCAGTTGAAGATCATGGCATTTAATAAAAGATGGATGTTTGTTGCACATGTAAGTGGGTACAAAAATATATCAAGTCACTGGTTTAGACCATCAGCCAATAAATCTTAACTACTTTGAAAGGGTGTGGGAGTCAGAGATTTATTTTGAGGCACTGATGGAAGTTTTGGTGACTCCTCTCTAGAAATAGTTGCACTCATATATATAAAATCAGTGTTACATTTCTAGAGGATTCATGGATCCCAGACTTTGTAGCCCTTCCCTAGAGAATTTTAGGTCTTATACAATATTTTGTTTATACTAGCTCTTGTGTCGAATCTTTTAGTTACAAGTGACAGAAACCTAGAAACTCAAATGACTGCATTAGGCAACAAGAAGGAATTGGTTTATGTTACCAAACAATGGAAAGAGCAAGAGTACAGCTAACCAGTCTCAGGGACCAGAGCAAGGAAGCTACCAGGCTCTTTCTAATTTGTCTCTGACATTCTCTGACAGCTACTACTTCAGATTGTTATTTCCTGTGTGGCAGCAATCATAGCTGATGGAAGTTTTTTCCGGCTTATATCTCATAGGTTTATCACTAGGAGGTTACTGGAAATCCCCTTCTTTGGTACCAAGTTAAAAAAAAAAATTGGAAATACTCAATTGAGTCAGATTAAACAGACTAAGGGTTTACTATTATATAGTCATTATTTGTAATGCTAATTATACTGCTATATCATATGTATGTAGATCATAGGAACCCTGGAAGTCAGATATAATGAAAGATGAGCTCCCTGAACAAAAATTAAGAACAGGAATACTTTATATTTAGATATCTTTAGGGAACAAATAACGTTGATATATATTATGTAGGCTGACTTTTTTTCCTAATGAACTTTAAGAGTTTACTTGATAAAGGTGTGTTCACTCATTCAACAAATACTTGTATTTCTTTTTTCTTTTCTAGTCCCAAAAGACTGCATTTCTACAGACTTTACTAGGAGGTATGTCCTCAGAACATCTGCTTTGAGGATGAATGTGTAGGGTAGAAGTAGTCAAGCAAAGGATCATTTCTCAGGATTTTGTGGACAGGCATTGTCTTAGATTGGCATGTGGGTATAGGTGATTTATTTGAGAGTTGACTTAGGAATTAGAAGTGAGGAGCCTGGGAGTGAAATAGGGAAGGAAGAGGAAACAATATTGAGATTGCTGCTGTGAGCCATAGAGGTTCAGTTCTACTGGAACTCCCTAAGAAGCATGCAGAATACCTTTCAGTAATGTCCATTTGGAAGATGGAAGGCTTGAACATTTATCTACTGGTTCTTATTCCCCTTTGGTTAATGAAGGTGTTAACTCTCCTGTGCTTTGCGCTATACCTGTGCTCCTAAAGACCCTGAGGCATAATAGGTTTACTTGAGGTAGGATGCAGGAGGATGAGCTCCTATAGCTGTGGCTGAAATGACAGATGGGCCAAGAGAATATGATGTACCAAAGGTGTCGATTACAGGCTTCCTTAAAACTCAAAAGTCTCTGTAACCTATTTTGGAGGGATGGTGCTAATCATAAGAATTCTAATGTATCATTTATTCAGCAATTGGGCACTGAAGTAGTTGCTTTATGTATGTTATTTCATCTCATGAAAGTGAATGATCTCATTTTAGATAGTCTATTGACAATTATAGTTTAACCCATTCTTTGGGTTGTAATTAACTCATATTTACTGGAATTTGCTTTATTCATCAATATTCTGAAAGCCATGACAAAGGATTGGGAAACTGACATCTTAAAACTCCCTTATCTGTAAATAGTAATAGAAGTACTCCAGGGAAGAGATAGTTTCTTCCGTACAATTCAGCCTTTAAAGAATTCACGATAGCAGAATACTCCCATACTATGTACCAGGTAGTTGACCAAGGACTGTGTATAATATCCCAACAAACAAAGATCAGCCTACAGAATTTTCTTTGAGAATGTAACAGATAAAGCTAGTGGCCTGGATGATCTCATTATTTGGATGAGCATATATTTTCTCTTCACTGATACTGCCTAAAGTATTCAACATAGAGACTTTTGTTTATAGTTGCCTTTTAGGCTCTTGCCCCTGTCTCATTGTCATCTCTGATAACTATGGTGGCAGCCTTGTCTTCCATCTTATCAGTGTGCTTTAGCGTACCATTTCAGTTCCTAGTTAGCAGTGGGATGGATACAACATGCATCTGAGGTTATTTCACAAATTTCAGTTTCCTCTTCCCTTAGTTGAGACTTAAAGCATCGTTATTCTGTTGCTGATGAAGTTCATGGTTTAAGTATATCTTAGTTACTGTTTGTAAGTGGCCCCTAATTAGGGCCTAAGTTTTAATTTTGGGCTCAAATTTAATCTTTTGGCTTTGAGTTCAAACTGTTGATATGGCCAGCTCCCTTAATAATCTCTTGCTACTGTCCTTGACTCTGGCTTTGGCAAAAACTGCTTTCCAGAGATTTTTTTTTATTAAGTCTTGATAGTAGCCATGCCGCCAGGCTGTATTAGCTTTCTCATACTTGAGCTACTCTATTGGAGTTAGGAGCACACGTTTTGCTAAGTCAGCTGTACCAGAATTTGAGTCCTAGCTCTGTGCCTAATTTGTGTCTGTTTTCTATTCCATAAAATGGACATAATTCTGTTTCATAAAGTCTATAAAGTATTTAGGGCAGTGCCTGACATATGCTAAGTGCCAAATAAATTTTAACATCAGCAGCATCGTCATTATTCTTTTGTGGCTTCTTTTTCTCTCTTCCTTTGTTATTTCACCCCTCCTTTTTTTTCCCTTTTCATAAACCTTTCCTAGATTCTACTTCCTCTTTCTGTATTATCAGAATATCTTGGATCTTGTCTTTTTATTAACAGTATTTTATTCATGAGTCTATAAAATAATTATCTGCACTTGGCTTTTTCCAGATTGTGACCTCCTACGCACTCCTCAGCTCAATGTGTTTTATTTTTGGCATCTGTCATTCCACTGAAATAGCTTTCATCAAGGTTGACAGTGACCCTGTTGCTAAATGAATAGACTCTTCGCAGTTCTTATCTTATGTGACCTTTGCAGTCTAAAAAGATGACCTTCTCATTCTTGAAAGATTCTTCCTTTGACTTCCTAGTTTGCATCTCCTCCTTCTCAGTTCCCTTTGAATGCCCATCATCTTTTGCCCATTCCTTGAACTATAACGACAAAATGAATTTGTGTGGATTCACCATCTAATTTAAGAACTAGAGAATTTCCAATACCTTTATTTTTTTGCATACTCTGGTAGGCTGAATAAACCCCCGCCCCCAGTTATGTTCATCTTAATCCTCAGAACCTGTGAACATTACCTTAGATGGCAAAAGGGTCGTTGCAGATAGGATTAAATCGAGGATCTTGAGATGGGAGATTATCTTGGTGGGCACAATGATGTAATCACAGTGGTTCTTATAAGAAAGATACAAGAGGAATCAGAAGGAAATGTCACCATGGGAGCAGAGACTGGAGTGATGTGACCACATGCTCATGAATGCCATCAGCCTCTAAAAGTTGGAAAGGACAAGAAACAGATAGATTTTCCCTTGGAGACTTCAGAAGGATCCAGCCTTTCTGACACCTTGATATTAGCCCTATGAGATTCATTTTGGATTTATGACCTCCAGTACTGTAAGAGAATAAATTATGTTTTAATCTACCAACTTTTTGGTGATTTGTTACAGCAGTAGTAGGAAACTAATACACTTTCTTTGTATCTCATCTACTATGACTTCAGTTACCATCTGTTTTTTCTAAAGCCTAAATATATGTAGTTTATTTGCATTGTGCACTCATTTCACTCAAAGTCAGCACATATACATGGCAACTAAAAAAGAGTAGAAAGTATTTAAAAACATTTAAAAATTCAAGTTAATTCTAGTGATCATTTAGAACCCAACCAAAGAAATGGCTTTTTATTCCAGTGCTAGAGGACTGGCTTATTAAGAGATCCCATGTGTGTCTCCACTGGGGAATCGGGGCTTCTAAAGGATTTCCAAAGATAATTTTACTATTTGCAGTTCTTGCCTAATACACTGACTTTAGGACCTACTCTCCATATAAGATGTGTCTCTGCATCTTCTTCTTGACTTCTAGGCCCCTAGAGCTAACAGGACTTCTCTTCTTGGATTTTCCAGAGGCATCTCAATCACAGCATATCTGAAACAATTTGATGATGATCATCTTCACCACTCGTTTTCCCTCTTAATTACTGTCACCAACACCTAGCCAGTTAACTGAGCCAGAAACCTATGCATCTTTTTTGTCTCCTTCCTCTTAGGCTTTCTGTCAATTAGCCATTCAATTCTAGTACTCATTTTCCTAACCCCCCATTCAGTTTCCATCCTTATGCAACTATCCTTGCTGCCAACCCAGCTTTCTAACTGGTCTCCATGTCATTAATCTTAGTTTGTTCTCTACACAGGGGTCCCCAACCCCCAGGGCATGGATTGGTCCGTGGCCTGTTAGGAACCAGGCCACACAGCAGGAGATGAGCAAGGGAAGCTTCATCTATGTTTGCAGCCGTTCCCCAGTGCCAGCATCATTACCTCAGCTCCACCTCTGATCATCAGGCAAAGAATTCTCATAGGAGCTTCAGTCCTTGATGTTAAAAAGGTTGGGGACTGCTGGCCTGTAGGATAAAGTCTTAACTTCTCAGCATGCCACATAGTCAGTCCTTCATATTCCCTGATTACATCTTTTATTCATTCCTTGGCATTCGTCCTTCTGGCCCAGTCTCCAGCCATACACAAACTATATTTTAGTGATCCTGAACTACTTTGCGCTTGTATGCTTGCTCTCTTTTGTAATTAAGGTTCTTTTTGCATAGATTATTTCTTCTGCTTTCTCCGTCTTCCCTACCCCTACACCACCTCAACACCTTTGCCTATTAAAGTTCTACTCATCCTTCAGGTGAAACTTTAAGAATCATTTTCTCTAAGGAGCATTTTTTGAATTCACAAGCTTAGTTTTGTGATCTAAGAGCCCCCTGTTCTTACCTCTTACCTCTTTTGAGTAATTATGCTTTATTGTGATTGCCTGTTTCCTTGTCTGTGTTTCCCACAAGACTTAAGGTCTCAGAGCAGGAACTGTTTCTTCTTTACCTCTGCATTTTCATAGCATAACACAATGATTAACCTGTAATTGATACTCAGTAAACATCTGTGCTCATTTGATTATGGAATAGTATAAAAATTTTAAAAATATTTCACAGCAGCATCTCCTTAAGCAGAATAGCATTTTAGATATTTGTTTTCCTTATAACTACGTGGGTTTTAAATGTAACTGTCATGGACCATGACGTTATAGATTACTGAAAAATGATGACTTTTATAGTTTTATGATGCATCCTGCTTCTTCCTTATATTGAATAATAGTATTACAGACTTTTATCTTATGGCAGTATTTATTAAAATGTATACGTGTAATTCTGTCACATGGCTTTTTGTGTGATTTAAGTTTTTACTAACACTCCAAAATTTTTCATCAAAGAAATGGAAAAGATGGAAATGTATTGCAAATTTAAATAATTGCCAATAGTAAAATAAATTTTTTTCCATAATAGCTGTGTAGCTATTATACTACAGATTGGAATGGAAGAGTGCTCGATATACAGAATAAACCCTGACATTTGAGATTGAGAATTACATATTCTACTGTTACAGTCTATATTAAATAAACCACATAATTTTACTTAAATTTGTTCAGTTTTATTTATTTAGAAATAAAAACAAAATGGAATGTTAGAGTTTAAGACATATGGAATATTGTAGATATTGTTAAATTTTATCAATTCATTTAATTTGCTGGAAGGGAGTTGGGGAAAGGCAAAAAAAGCATTGTGGAAAGATAAGCAATTTTTGAGAAAATAAAGAATTCATGACTTTTCAACCAAAATTTAAACTACTAGTTTTAAGGTATTATACCTTACTTAAAAATAAATTATGAACGTGTTTGTCAAGACTGTACTACACATAATAGGCACTAAATGTGCGAAGTAATATGCTAGATGTATTTTATTTTTTTCTCAATCCTGCAGCATTGGATGCTCAATGAAAGCAAAGTATCTGAACAGCTCAGGCAACATTGTTAAAGAAGTTTTTCCTGACAGCCCTGCAACATCCCACCACACCTCCCATTCCCCAATGCAGAGTTGTTCCTCCATGAATAGAAAAGCACCTTGTATATTCCTTTATTATAGAAATTACCACTAGTATTCAAAGCAGTGACATTGAAATTATTGTTTACATGTCTGCCTTCCCCCAATAAAATCTTTAAGGCCAGCCATTGGGTATATCATTGTGCAGAAGACTTAGTAGATATTTCAGATGTTTAATGAATTGAGAATAGGAATTAGAATCTTTGTATACATTCTTAAATATATGTGGCCAGCAGAATTCAGCTGGGCTTTTCGAATATGCACTATTTTGTAGCTGATAATATTTACTCTGGCCAGATCTTCCAAACTTCTCTTCAAAGAGTATTTTACTGCCTGAATATTTATCAACATAACCAAAAATATTTTAAAGTCAAACATCTTCCTTTAGGTACAGCATAGTGATTATAGTTAATAATACTGTATTGCATATTTGAAAGTTACTAAGAGGGTAGATCTTAAATAGTTCTCATCACAAGAAAAAAGGTTGAAACTATGTATGGTGACAGATGGTAACTACACTTATTGTGGTGGTCATTTAACAATTTATACAAATGTCTAATCATGTTATTCACCTGAAACTAATATACTGTTATATGTTAATTACACTTACATTTTTAAAAATCTTTGGGTGAATATTTTTAAAAGATGGAATGTTATGGAAAGTCAGTGGAAAAAGTGCTGGTTTTATGTCTCATGTTCTTATTAGTTTTGTGATTGAAATCAAATCACATACAATTCTGACAAAACTTATTTAAAAGTCAGACTTGGGTGTTTAGTTAAGTAATTAGAGAAGTCAGTGGGAGTTTTAATTACTCTGTTCAGGTGTAGTAATCTGAGTTATATAACTGAATTTGGATAAATCTTTTAGTAATAGTTGAGGTTTTCTTAAATGGTGTGAAAGCCTGTAAAACTGTTCGTTGAATAACAAGCAGGCTGTTTTCTTCATTAAGCTAACCACTGTGAAGTTCAGTGTGTGCGTCTTTATTTTTATGTAATCTTTTGTGCAGTTGTGCATATATATTTTGTTACATTTATGAAGTGATAAAGTCTAGATTGTAATTTACACTTGTTTTTTTAAAATTCTCTTTGAATTTGTTTAAACAAATTAAGTTTTTCAAGTTTACAGACATGAGTTAAAAAATACGGTATTTCAGAGTATTACTGTTCTGTTATCTAGTGCAGGATATTTTCAGTTTTTTTTTTTTTAATTAAGAACTCACATCTAGTTACATTAATTTATTACTAAAACTTTCCTTGATTTGTGCCTTATTTCCAAAAACGATTGCTCTAAAATAGGTCATAGGTAGCAAACATCTACTGTAGCTGTTTAGGGAAGTGAATTGTTAAATTTTTACTCTGAACTTTTTTTGTAGTTGAATCCATGTCTTAGAATTGGCATAAAGTTCAGGTTAAGCTAATAAAAACTTTAAATGAAATTTCACTGTAAATTTAACATTACTTTCTCAAGAATAATAATGATTACTAATAATTTTACTTGGAATATATCAAGAACAATGCTAAGTGCTTATCATTTATATCTCTTTAATCTTAGTAGCTCAATGAGGTGATACCATGATAAACTAAAAGGGTAGGTAATAAATTATGATGATGGGAATGGTCTGTGGTCAGGTCAGGAAGCAGGGGCCTCCTTAAAGAGGTGCCCACTTTACAGCCTCTATATTGGTTTACTGAAGATGAACAATAGCAGTAGTCTAGTCAAGTCAGGCAACAATATCTTTCTTCAGGTGGGAGATCATAGGCCCAAATGGAGCTCTAGACCTTGAGTGCTGTTTTAAAAGTCTAGGCTTGCCGAGCTTGCTCAATTGTTAAACCTTGTTCAGTGGTGCCCATGCAGTTTTTCTAGCCAGATATATACATCTCAAGCACCACTCATTTTATTGAGGAAAAACAATTTTGGTCTTGGTTTATGCCAATCAAAAACATCCTATGATATAAATTTTAATAATGGTATTTGAAAATAGAAGTAGCCTCTTCTGGAGAGTGTAACTAACTAACCATCCCAAGGGTATACACGTTAGATGGTTCTATTACCATTTTTTTCTTTAACAGCTGGACTAGCTAACATTTGTTGAGTTTTGACCAAGTGCCAAGCACTTACTAAAGCTTTATATATGTTGTCTCATTTAATCCTCACGTTAACCATATACAGTAAGTGGAAATATGGTCAATGTACTTTTTCAGTGTAATATTTTGAATAGATAATGCAGTCATAGAGTTTCGTTTATATAAGTAAATTATATGTAAGTCTTCCTCTAGTATGCCCACCATCTGCTCATTTACCACTGCTCCTCCCCCACCAATATATCATTGTTATTAGTTTCTTATGCTTGGAGTTTGTCTATGCATATTCAAGCAAATACATTCTTATTTTCCATTTTCCACAAATGAAGCATACTAATAGTTTTTTATTTTGATCTTTGTTTTACAACTTCTTATTACAATCTTTACACGTGCAGAAAAGAGTACAGTGAATCCATAAACCCACATTATTTTGCTGTTTTTTGCTCATTTTGCATTTGTGTATTATATGTATATAGGTAAGCAAAATGCATATATATGAGAATGCGTATGTATGTAGATGAGCAAAATGCATGTATACGTCTTTTTTACCTAAGCTATTTGAAAGTAAATTGTAAATCTCATGGTACTCCATCCCTAAATACTTCTATTTTTTGAGGTGAGTTACCACTAGCCAATGAAGGATTTTAAGCAAAGGAGTGGTGTGATTATTATTGCTCGGTGATGTAGAAGAGGATTAGAGACAGGGGCCGGTTAAGTGATTGTTACAGTAGTCCATGTGAGAAGGAAGAAGGACGAAAGTAGACCTGTGGATTTGGTAGTATTTTGTGGTTAATTGGACAGAAGAGTTAGCCGTTTACATTTTTTTAGAGAAAATCTGGAAAAGAAGTGTTTGTTAATCTTTTGTAGGGTTACATTTCCTCTCTTGCCGCTAAATGAACTGTTCCTGTTTGTTACTAGATGGAAAGAAATGAACATTTATTTCTCTTTACACCAGACACGCCATGGCAATTACTTAACATGTTATTTAATTCTGCCAGTCATTCTATGAGGTATTATTATCCTTATTTTTGTAAATGAGGAAATTGAAGTGCAGAGTTGTGAAGTAATTTGTTCAAGATCACATCGTTCTTAAGTGGCAGGTCCGGAATTTTAACATCGGTCTGACTAACTCTGAAATCATTGTGTGACTGTTTCCAAATTGTTTCATGAAGTTAAAAAAAAAAAAAGTGATTTTTTTTCTAAATATATTTCTAAATATATTTCTAAATATATTTTTTCTAAATATATTTGTAATTATTTTTAATCGTGTAATCATCAGCGTTTAAAAAATAGGGTACCCAAGAGTGCCAGATCTGCGGATGGACAGATACTTCATCTTTGAATTGAAGAGTAAGCAACACCTACCAACTAGCTTTCTCTTTGATGTAACATTGCTAAATGATGAATGCTAGTCTGTTCAACTGTTATGTCCTATAAATTCAGCATATTTTATGTGAACAAATTTATTATTTTATTATAAATATATTTGTGATACATAATCCCAATGGTTTTATGTTAGAAGTTTTATCATAAAAGATTCCTAAACTGAAGCAAATAAGCAACAAGTTGGAATACTTTAAAGTGAAGATTAATGTGATAAATAAAATACATAGCCTTTTTTTCTTTTTTTTTTTAATTAGGCGAGCCATCCAAGATGAAACAGCATTAAAGCTGGTGTGAAGCAAATAATCCAATGGCTTTTTGACACCTAAACTTTGGGGGCATTAGAAAATAAATTATGTTGCCTTTAAAGACTAAAAATGTAGCTTTTTAAAAGTGACATCTTGATTCACTTGAAAATAGAAAACGATCTATAACATTCCCAACTTCAAATAATCAAAGTAAAACTCATCAGACAACCTAAATTCTCATATGCCATTTTCTGGAGAATAGCGTAGATAGAGAATTGCCTATCAAGCTAAATCAGTCAGGATATATACCCCCAAAATCTGTGGCTTAAAATAACAGTTTATTGTTCATGCTTCATGTCCCTTGCTGGGAGTTCTACCCCTCCATTTATCCTCACTCAAGACCCAGACTAACCACCATTGTTTACTCTGACAGAGGAAAAGAGGTAATTATGCACTGACTTTTAAAGCTTTTTCTAGATGGTTTCACTTCCTCTCATTTCATTGGTGGAAGTAAGTTTCATGCCCACACCTAACTTCAGAGATAGCAGTGAAGTGTAATCTCACCATATGCTTGGTAGAACTGGAGTCTTGGTGCACAGCCATAATTTCTAACACACAGCCTTATGAGGAACACAGATTTATGCATGGTTAATTAGTAGAATCATTTAAACAGGGTGGTTAAGTACCTCTGAAGTAATCCCACTGTGATTAAATTAAGGGTCTTGATGCTGAAAGGTAAACTAGGTAGGTAAATGAAAATGTCTAGTAGTTACTTATTTGACCAGAGGAGTAGACTGGTTCAACTGGGCTTGCTTTTCATTGTGTTTTGTACATTACATTTTCATAAATATATTAAAGAAGTTTGCTCTTATGCGCTTACTTGTAATAGAAATCTGTTAGTGAAGAAAGATTCAAAATTCTCAATTATTTTTATGCAAAACGTGTCGAATAACGGTGCCAATGCAATGATCTGGTAATTAGTATTAAATATGATAACGAAGCATCACTTATTTTTTATTACATTAGACATACTAGAAATATTTTTAAAAGTATAATTTGGGAAAATATGCTACATGAGAGTGCAAATGAATAACATTGAAGTTCAATAGCTATAGTTTGGTCTTCTAAAAATTTGTGAAGAGTGATTATATATATATAGAGAGAGAGAGAGAGAATTTCTACATATGTACATGATGAAGAGTGATTATATATATATATAGAGAGAGAGAGAGAGAGAGAATTTCTACATATGTACATGAACAGGTATTCTCAAAGCAAAGTTATAAATCTTTAGCTTTGACAAACTTTTGTGTTTGTTCCTCCTTATTGGTGTTATAAACCAAGTGTCAACAGTTTCTTCATAAGGAATATTCTTTTTTACTTTAATTGTAAAAAATGCATAATATTTTATGTGTTACCATTTTAACTATTTAATTGTAGTTCAGTGACATTAAGTACATTCATTTTGTGCAACCATCACTACCATACATCTCTAGAACTTTTTTCCATTTTCCAAAACAACTTCTGTACCCATTAAACAATAACTCTCCATTTTCCTCTCCAGCCAGCCCCTGGCAACCACCATTCTACTTTCCGCTCTATGAATTTGACTACTCTAGGTACTTTGTATCATATACTCTTCATCCTTTTGCGACTGGCTTATTTCATTTAGCATTCATTAAAGGTTCATCCCTGGTGTAGAACGTGTCTGAATTTCCTTCCTTTCTAAGGCCGAATAATATCTCATTTCTATATATACCACATTTTTAATCCATTCATCCATCAGTGGAAACTTTGGTTTCTTCCACCTTAGGCTTCTGTGATTAATGCTGCTATAAACATTGTTGAACAGATATCTAGCTGAGTCCTTGCTTTTAATTCTTTTGGGCATATATTACAAGTTGAATTGCTGGATCATGTGGTAATTCTGTTTTTAATTTTTTAGTGATTATACTGTTTTCCATAGCACCTATACCATTTTACATTCCCATCAGTTTCCAAATTTTCCACATCCTTGCCAACACTTGCTCCTCCTTCCCTCCTTTTTTCCTTCCCTCACCATCCTAATGACTACTATGTGTTATCTCTTGGTTTTGATTTGTATTTCCCTTAATGTCACTGATAATTAGTAATGATGAACATCTTTCATGTGCTTATCAGCCAATTGTATATCTCCTTTGGAAAAATGCCTATTTCAAGGCCTTTGCTCATTTTTGAATTGTGTTGTTTTGTTGTTGAGTTTTAGTAGTTCTATATATAAATTAGTAGTTCTGGATATAAATTCTTTGTCGGACTTGTGACTTGCAAATACTTTGTCCAGCCCATTTCTTTTCCTTAATGAATGACATTGCATTGTATGGCTCTGCCACAGTTTATCAGTTCACCTATTGAAGGCTGTCATGGTTGCTTGCAATTTTTGACAGTTATAAACACTGTGATAAACATTGTTTTGCAGATATTTGTGAACATATGATTTATGTTCAATTGGGTAGATACCTAGTAGCATAGTTGCTGGATTATATGTTAAAACTTTGTTTAGCTTTGTAAGGAACTGCCAAACTGTCTTCCAGAGTGGCCATACCATTTTGCATTTCCACCAGCATGAATGAGATTTCTTGTTTCTTCACATGCTCACCAGTATTTGGTGGAGTCAGTTTTTTTTTTTTTCTTTTTAGCCATTTTAATAGGTGTGTAGTGGCATCTCATTGTATTTTTAATTTTTAGTTTCCTAATGACATGATGTTGAACCCTTTTTATATGCTTATTTTACAATCTACATAGCTTTTTTTGGTGAGGTGGGATTAGATCTCTTGCCTACTTTTTAATCGGGTTGTTTTTCTAATGTTGAATTTAAAGGTTCTTTTTTATATTGTGCATACAAGGCCTTTATCAGATAAGTGTTTTGCAAATGTTTTCTCCCAGTCTGTGCATGTTTTTTCATTTTCTTAGTCTGTCACTGAGGAGAAGCTTTTAATTTTGATGAAGTTCAGCTCATGTATTTTTTCTTTAATGGATCATGCTCTTGGTGTTGAATCTAAAAACTCAGTGCCAAACCAAGGACACCTAGATTTTTATGTTATTTTGTAGAAGTTTGATAGTTTTGCTTCTTACATTTAAGTGTGTGATCCATTTTGAGTTAATTTTTGTAAAAGGTGTAAGGTCAGTGCAGATTAATTTTTTTGTGTGTGGAACTTTTTGCATGTCGATAAATGCCACTTATTGAAAAGATTATCTTTTTCTCCATTGGATTCTTTACTCCTTTCTCAAAGATCAGTTGACTATATTTAAGCGTCCTTTTCTGATCTGTCAATTCTGTTCCATTGATATATTTACCTCTTCTTTTACCAATAACACGCTTTCTTGATTACTGATAAGTGTAGTGAGTCTGAAATCTGTTAGTGACAATCCTCTGACTTCGTAATTCTTTTCAGTATTATGTTGACAGTTTTAGGTCTTCTGTCTTTCCGTGTAAATTTAGAATCAGCTTGCTGATATCTACAAAATAACTTATGGAATTTTGATTTTGGATTTATAAAACAAGTTGGGGACAATTGACAACTATATTGAGTCTTCCTATCCATGAACATGGACTGTCCTTTAAGTAGATGTTTTGTGATTTATCAGAGTTCTTTAGTTTTCCTCAAATAGCCCTTTTATATATTTTGTTAGATTTATCCTTAAGTATTTATTTTTTGTGCTAATGTAAATAGTATTGTATTTTTAATACCAAATTCCAGTTATTCATTGCTAGTTATATAGGAAAACAGTTGACCTTTTTTTGCAGGTTCCATAAATTTGTTTACTAACATTCACATATGTGTATAATAATATTGATGTGGTCTACGACCATGCTACTATGAACAAGCCCGATCCCGTCTGATCTCAGAAGCTAAGAAGGGTCGGGCCTGGTTAGTATTTGGATGGGAGACCACCTAGGAAGACCAGGTGCTGTAGGCGTAAAAAATAAGGGATTGTAAGCTGATAAGGTCCTTGGAATCCATGAGGTCAACCAAGGGCTACCTCTCCAAATAAATGAATGAATGAATGAATGAATGAATGAATAAATAAATAAATATATTCAATAATGATATTGATGTGGGTAATCACGTGCTTGCTCACAAGCATATCCTCTTTATTTTTAAAGTTTAGTTGACATGCAGTATTAGTTTCAGGTGTACAACATAGCGATTCACATTTATATTTCTTACAATGTGATCAGTACAATAAATCTGTAAACATCTGTCACCATACAAAGTTATTACTATAATAACTATTTTTTCCTTATGCTATATATTACATCCCCACAACTTACTTTTGCATATTAATGTTGTATCCTGCAGATTGCTATTGTAATTACTTGTTCATTTCAGGAGGATTTTTGTTGATTCTTTGAGCTTTTTCTATATACAGTGATGTCATGTGCAAACTAGGACAGTTTGATGTCTTCCTTCCCAATGTGCATTCTTTTGATTTCATTTTCTTATTGCATTAGCTAGGACTTCCTGTAAAATGTTGGCTAGGAGTAGCTAGAGGGGATATCCTTGCCTTTTTCCCAGTCTGAGGGGTAGCATCTAGGTACCCTTATATGTGTTGTAGATTTTATGTGTATGTTCTTCATCCAGTTACGGAAGCTCCCCCAGTCCTAGTTAGCTGAGAGTTTTTAGCATGAATAGGTGTCGGATTTGGTCCTTTTATGTGACAATTAATATGATCATGTGATTTTCTTTTTTTCTACCTGTTGATGTGTTGGATTACATTAATTGATTTTCTAATACTGAACAAGCCTGCATATTTGGAATAAATCCCGTTTGGTCATGGTATATAAACCTTTTTGTACATTGTTGGATTTGATGTACTAAAATTTCGTTGAGGATTTTTGCATCTATGTTTATAAGAGATAGTGGTTTGTAGTTTTTATTTTTTAAAAATGTATTTACCTGGTTGTGATATTAAAGTAATGGTGGTCTTGTGGAATAAGTTAGGACATGTTCCCTTGTTTCTATTTTCTGAAACAGACTGTAGAGAATTAGTATAATTTCTTCTTAAATGTTTGATAGCATTCATCAGGAAACCATTTGGGCCTGGGGCTTTCTTTTTTGGAAGGTTATTAATTATGAATTCAGTGCCTTGAATAGCTGTCGGCCTATTCAGATTATTTCTCCTTATGTAAGTTTTGGTAGTTCGTGTTTTTCAAATAGTCCATTTTATCTAAGTTAGCACATTCATGGGCATAGAATTAGTTGTTCATAATATTTCTTTATTAATCCTTTAAAGTCCATTTCCATGATATGAGTAGTGATGATACATATCTCTTTGATTTTTGATACTGATAATTTTTGTCTTCTCTTTTTTCTTGGTTAGCTTGGCTAGAGATTTATCAACTCTACTATCTTTTCAAAGAATAGTTTTTGGTTTTGTTGATGTTTCTTTACCAATTTCCTTTTTACAATTTCATTTCTGCTGTAATTTTTATTTTTCTTGCTTGCCTTGGGTTTATATTGCTTTTTTCTATAGTTTTTCATGATGGAAACAGATTATTGAATTTAGATTTTTCTTTTTTTCTGACATACATATTCAGTGCTATAAAGTTCTAAATGCTGCATTTGCTGAATCTCACAAATTTTAAAAAGTTGTATTTTCATTTATTCAAATATTTTTAAATTTCTCTTGAGGTTTCTTTTGAATCATAAGTTATTTAGAAGTGTGTTGTTTAATCTCCAGATAATTGGAAATATTCCAATTTTCTGTTACTGATTTCTAGTTTCATTTCCTTGTTGACTGGGAGCATACATTGTGCTTTTCTTAAGGTGTGTTTTATGACCCACGATGTGGCCTATCTTGGTGAATACTCCATGTGAGCTTGAGAAGAAAATGTATTCTGCTGTCGTTGGATGAAATATTCCATAAATGTCAGTTAAATCCAGTTAATTGATGGGGCTGTTAAGTTTAACGATGTCCTTACTGATATTGTTTGCTGGCTCTGTCAGTTACTATTAGAAGAGTGTTGAAGTCTCCAGCTATAATAGTGGATTTTGTTGTTTCTCCTTGTAGTTCTTCCAGTTTTTGCCTCACATATTTTGACATTCTTTTGTTTGGCATATATACCTTAAGGATTGTTTATGTCTTCTTGGAAAATTAACCCCTTTATCATGATGTAATGCTGTTCTTTATTCCTGATAATTTTCCTTGTTTTGAAGTCTGCTTTGTCTGAGATTAATATAGTTACTGCAGTAAGATTCGATTACTGTTAGCATGGTATATATATCTTTGTCTCTTTACTTTTAATCTATCTGTCTTTATATTTAAAATGGTTTTAGGCAACGTATAGGTGGGTCTTTTTTTTCTATCTACTTGGACACATTCTCTCTTCAGTTGGTGTATTTAGACCATTCTCAATTCAAGTGGTTATTGATGTAGTTGATAATATCTACCATGTTTATATCCATTCTCTCTTTTTGAGGTGATTTTTGTCTTGGTTTCCTGAGTCCTTAATATTTAAAAATATTAGTCTTTTATCCGCTATGCATGTTATACTTATTATCTGACATTTCCTTTTTCAAATTTAGTTTGTAGTGCCTTTCGTTGTTCAGAAGTTATATTTCTTTCATAGTTTGTGGTTATTGTGTCTTGATTAAGAAAACTTTTCTATCTAAAAGTTATAAAAATTCTTATATTTTATTCCAGTAATTTAAACACACAACACATTTTTTTTTAATGTATTAATTCATCTAGAATTCTTTGGTCTGTGATGTAACTATTTTATGAGGATTCAGATATTTTTCTTTCATGAAAGGATAGCCAGTTGTCTCTATCATTTTATTGAATAGTCCAACCTTTCACCACTGATTTAAAATTGTACATATATAATAAATTTACAGATTTACATAGTCTAGTTTTGTATTCTGACCAGTACTATTTATTCGATCTATGTGTCTTTGCCTATGCTAATACCATATTTTAATTACTATAGCATATTAGCTGGCAAGGCAGATCCTACCTTATAGTTGTTTTTCAAATTTTCTTGGTTATTTTTATGAATTTTTCTTCCCTATGACAGTTATTAAATTTTGATTAATCATTGGTTAACAATGATTAATCTAGAATTTTGTAGATTAATCATTGACTTCTTTGTGGTAAATTTGCTTCCAGTTAATTACAAGACATGCCAAAGAACAAGCAACTTAATTCCTTCTTTTAAGGCATTCCAAACCAGTAAAGTTTTTCTTTAGTGGCCAATATAGTTCAATAATTTAACCTTTCTAAATATGAACTTTTCATATATTTCTTGTGTTTTGTAATAGTACTGTCATCACCATGACATCTTTATTTCTTATTCCTTTAATTTTTACCTCATTTCTATTTATTTGATAACCTGGTGCTGTAAACTTGGATGTATTTCTCCTTGACTATACATTTTCCATCATGCCCTCCATTTTCTTTGTTACCACCCTCAGAAACCTCACCCACATTCTCCTTATTACTCCTCAATATCATAATATCATGTGAACATAATTACCCTTATCCATATTACACATATCTTTCCTAGTCTCTTGGATGACTCTCAAAGGATTAGTTTAAGTTTTTGGTTTGAGTTGTGTCCAGAGGCACAACTACTATTAGTTCCTGCTACAAGTTCCACCTGGCTCAAAAGAATGGGAAATAGGAATCTATGGGCAGAAGATTATTAATTTTTATTGACTTGACTAGTTGAACATTTAAAGATAATATTAAGTACTGTGGGTAAAAGTTAGAAATTATTACGATAAATCTGAATTAGATTCAAAGATTATAAAGTATCTTCACTGTTATTTCCATTGAATTTAACCAGAGTATTCATAGGATCTTTATTTTTACTCCACATATTTTCGAGAATATTAACATGGTCTCTTGATTCCTTATCTTTATTTTTTCTATTTATAAGTAGTTCTTTCTTCTTCCTACTGAGTACACAGTATAATGAAGACAGTTTAAATTTTCTCTGTTATTTTAAGATCTTGAAAAGCTTCAAGATCACTAACTTGAAAGTGATTGACCCACATATCAACATATTTTAAGTCTGAGATAATTATTGTGACATAGAGACTATGTATATATTATTTTTTTATTATTTCAATTAGAACTCTTAGTAATATTTTCTTATGGTTTAGTATGGAACTGAACACTTTCTGATTTAATGTGAATTTGATTAATTCAATTGGCAATAAGTTGATAACAAACATAATTGGCTTTAATCAAAAGGTTTAGGATTAATTAATTCTTTAATTTGTATTTAAGATTAGGAATTTTGCTTTGTCTAGAAGTCCAGCAGTCCATTTCTTGTCCTTCGAAGTTACTGGTTTGATTTTAATGTTTATAAACCCATATTCAATTATTTGTAGGGATGTTTTTGCTATCTATAGTTGGACATGAACTACTCTGAAAATTGCTTAAAACAACAATCATTTGTTTTACTCACAAATTGGCAATTTGGGCAGTGTTTGGTTGGGAAGCTTATCTCTGCACCACGTGGTGTCTTGGGGATGGCTTAACTTGAGCTAGTGATCCTTGTCCAACAGCTCACTCACATGGCTGGCAGAGCGGTATTGACTATTGATTCCTCTACACATGGGTCTGTCAGTGGGGCACCTTGGACATTCTCATACATAATGACTGGTTTACAAGAGTGAATATCCCGAAAAACGATGTTCTAAGAGACAAGAAGTTGAAACTGCTAGTTTTTTAAGGCCTGAGCCTGGAAACACGCATTGCCTCACTTTTGTATTATATTGATCAAGCCATAAGAGGGCAGAGATTTTAGGAATGGAGAACATAGACCTCTAGCTCTTGATGGGAGGAAGGAGTGTAAAAGATATTTGGAGCCATGTTTTCAGACTACTGTAATGATGTGGGGATTTTGCTATTCTTAGTTGATAAGGTTATTTTACTTCAAAGGGAGAATAGTGTTCGAACGTTGAGACAGTAATATTAGTTTTATTCAGATACTATTTTCCAGTGCAAATGTTTTTTTTTTATCTTTTCACCATTCAGACTTTTTGAAGAGTATATCTGAAGTATTAAACAGTATTTGCAAGATGTGTATGAGGAAAACTAGAAAACCGTGATGAAAGAAATAAGAAAATATCCTAATAAATATACATGGATAGGAAGATTCAATATTGTTAAGAAGTCAGTTTTTCCCAGCTTGATCTATACATTCAACACAATCTCAATCAAAACTTCAGCAAGCTACTCTGCAGATATCTAGAAACTTATATTAAGTTTATGAAGTCAAAAGACCCAAAAATATTCAATATAATAGTAAAGAAGAATAACAGAGTCAGAGGACTGACACTAACTCACTTCAATATTTAGTACATAGCCACAGTAATCAAGACAGTGTGGCATGATCAAAGAAATGCACAAATAGATTAGTGGACAGAATTAATAGTCCTGACACTTAATAGACACTTAAATATAGTCAACTGATCTTTGGGAAAAGAGCAAAGGCAATCAATGGAGAAAAGATAATCTTTTCAATAAGTGGTACTGGAACTTATTCACATACAAAAATGTCAGTCTACACATTGACTTTACACCTTTCTCAAGAATTAACTCAAAATGGATCATAGACCTAAATGTAAGAAGCAAAATTGTCAAACCTCTACAAGATAACATAAGACAAAATCTAGGTGCCTTTGGTTTGATACTGAGTTTTTACTTACAAAATAAAAAACACTGTCCAAGAAATAAAAAATACATGATTGAGATCTTACTAAAATTAAAAATTCAGTGAAAGATACTTAAAGAGAGTGAAAAGACACGCACAGCTTGGAAGAAAATATTTGGAAAGCACATGTCTGATTAAGAGCTTGTATCCACAATATACAAAGACTCTGTAAACTTTAGCAATAAGAAAACAGCATAATTAAAAACTAGGTAAATGAACAGACACCTCACCAAAGAAGATAAGTAGACGGCAAATAAGCAAAAATGTCTCAACATCATATGTCATTGGGGAATTGAAAAATAAAACGAGATGTCACTACACATCTGTTTAAATAGGTAAAATCCTATACAGTGACTTTTATTTTGATGTAGTCCCATTTGTTTATTTTTTCTTTTGTTTCCCTCATTCGAGGAGATATATCAGAAAAAAAATTACTAGTAGCGATATCATAGTTTACTACTTATATTTCCGTCTAGAAGTTTTATAATTTCAGTTCTTACATTTAAGTCTTTAATACATTTTGAGTTTATTCATTTCAAGTATATGGTGTGAGAAGATGTTCCAGTTTCATTTTTTTGCATGTATCTGTCCAGTTTTCCCTCAAGAGACCATCTTTACCCCATTGTATATTCTTGCCTCCTTTGTCATAGATTAAATGATCACATAGGCACAGATTTATTTCTGGGCTTTCTATTCTGTTCCATTAATCTATATATCTGTTTTGATACATAGCTGTACCATGATATTTTGATTACTAGAGCCTTGTATAGTTTGATATATTAGAATGATACCTCCAACTTTGTTGTTCTTTCTCAAGATTGCTGTGGCTATTCGAGATCTTTTGTGGTTCCATATACATTTTTGGATTATTTCTTCTAGTTCTGAGAAAAATGTCATTGATATTTTGATAGGGGTTGCATTGAATCTATGGATTGCTTTGGATAGTATGGCCATTTGGAATGATGTTGATTCTTCCTACCCATGAGCATGGTATATGCTTCCATTTATTTGTATCTTCTTCAGTTTCTTTTTTCAATGACTTATAATTTTCTGAGAAGAGGTCTTTTACTTCTTTGGTTAATTTGATTCCTAGGTATTTGATTGTTTTTGATACAATTATTAATGGGATTGCTTTCTTAATTTCTCTTAATTTCTCTATTTTCATTGATGTCTAAAAGTGCATCCAACTTCTGAGCAATAATTTTGTATCCTGCTACTTTACCAAATTCATTTATCAGTTCTGACAGTTTTTGGTGGAATTTTTAGGGTTCTCTCTATAAAGTATCATATCATCTGCAAATAATGCCAGTTGTACTTCCTCCTTTCCAATTGATATGCCTTCTATTGCTCTTTCTTGTCCAATTGCCTAGCTAGGACTTCCAATACTATGTTGAATAGAAGCATTGAAAGTGGGCATCTTTATCTTGTTCCTGATCTTAAGGAAAATGCTTTTAGCCTTTCCCCATTGAGTACAATGTTAGCTATGGATTTGTCATATATGGCCTTTATTATGTTAGGTGTGTTCCCTCTATTCCCACTTTACTGAGAGTTTTTATCATAAATGGATGCTGGATTTTGTGGTTTTGATTTGCATCTCCCCAATGATTAGTAATGTTGATCATGTCTTCTTGTGCTTGTTGGCTAGTTGTAGATCTTGGATAAATGTCAGTTCAGTTCTTTTTCCCATTTTTAATTGGGTAGATTTTTTGTTGTTGTTTGACTGTCTCTTTTGAAACTTATTAATTTGTAGGAGCTCTTTCACATATTTTGGATTTTGATCCTTCACTGTCTTTTTAAATATTTTCTCCTTGTTATCTTCATTAACAAGGAAAAGCTTCTAAACTTCTTTGGTTTAGAAGTTTTTATGTAGTAGCTCCTGTTATTTTTTCCTTTATATATTCTAGATTTTATATCTTATTTCATAGTGTTTTATAGTCTAATATTAAAAATACTGTCTTTACTCCTACCTTTCATTGATATGACTTTTTTTTACAGGCTAACCAGAAAATAGATATTTGCTGTATCTATTACATTTAATCTAAAATTAACTGTAGATTACATTTTGTAGGTATAACAAATTAAATGCTGTGTTTGTAATTAACTCTGGATCTTTGTTTATACCTTAATGATTTAGAATTGGAGGAAAATTTTCTATATCTGAGACTTCATTTTTATATAATAATTGCTGTCTCCATGTTCAGGGAGTAGTTACTTAGCACATGACCTAAATAACCTAAACATACACACATAAATACACATATACACACACATATTATGTGTGCTTTTTTTACTTAGGTATTTTTTTCTGAAATAAATTATATGAATATAGTTTCAAATAATAAAAATTCCTATTTGTGATCTCTGCAATCTAGCCTATCTTAAAAGTTTTTCCCTTTAAAAAGTTTTAATTGTGATTTTAACTCTTTCTGGTAGTATTATTTTAATATCTTTTATCTTTTATTGTTACCTTTTATATATAACCTGATAAATATGAGATATTTTGTTTGGTATTTTTTATAATAGTTATGTTTATAGAAAATGATGTAATAGCTTCATTTTGTGATTAGAGATTAATCTGAAATTATAAAAAATATCCTTAAAGTATATATGCTTTAAAATTTTTTAAATTTACTTTGGATTATGACCAATGTACAGAAAGATTTTATATAATTTAAGAGAAAATTGTTTAAATTAAATCTGATGAGCAGCCCAAAATTGTACAGTTCATGGATTATAGGGTTTTGATCTAATAATTTGCACTATTTTGATTTAACACTTCTCTTCATTAAAGGAGCTGTGTAGCTTTATTTTCTTTAAATGTAGCTACATTTTCTAATATTTTTAATATTTCAAGTTCTTCTGAGTTTTCTTATCATTGCCTAATGTTTTTTCTTGCACTCTGTGGATTTGGTTAAAAGTATTCAAAATGCTTTTATTGTCATGTTATTGTTTATAATGATTTCCAGAGTAAATAGATTTTAAAAGATGCTTAATTATACTTTTTAAGTATAATGACCAGGACATGTATTTTAACTGTTTGTAAAATAATATAAAATAAGTTATTTGGTATATTTCATATAGATAACATTTCTGAGCATGGTATTTACAGTGACAAAGAATTAAGTTTGGGAAATAATTGACAGATTAAAAAATATATGCTCATAAAACAAAAAAGCCTTTTGTATTTAAGTTCTGTTATTAGTAAGTAGATTTTCTATAAAGCTGTGTACAGCAGTCCCCCCTTATCTACAGGAAGTGCATTCTGAGACCCCCAGTGGATGCCTGAAACTGTGGTCAGTACGAAACCCTATGCTTTTTCTTATTTATTAATATATACTTATGACAAAATTTAATTTATAAATTAGGCACAGTAGGAAGTTAACAGTAACTAATAAAATAGAGCAATTATAACAATGTACTGTAATAAGTTATGTGATTGTGATCTCTCAAAATGTACTGTACTCGCCCTTCTCCTGATGTGAGATGATGCAGTGCCTACGTGATGAGATGAAATGAGGTGGATGTGCTAGGCAAAGGGATGATTCATGTCTTGGGCAAGATTACATGAGATTTTATCATGCTACTCAGAATGGTGTGCAATTTAAAACTTATGAATTGCTTACTTCGAAATTTTTCATTCAATATATTTGGACCATGATTGACCATGGTTGACTGTAAGTAACGGAAACCACAGAAAACAAAACTGTGGACAAGGAGGGGACTACTGTATGCCATAACAACTGGAAGTTGAATGTTTGTCATGAAATTTCATGTGTTATTGGTGATTGTGTCACATCCAAATAATGATGGTGATTTTATTGAAATTAAAAAAACTGCTTTATATTTAGTTGGCTTGGAAATTTTATTCATAATTGTATATACTAACTTACTTTCAAAAGAGAAATCCACATAGGATTGCTTAATATTTTGGAAAACTCTAAAATGTAAATTGTCACAATTAATGATAGCTATGACATTCATCAGTATATTTATTTCATGTATACATGAAATAAAAAATCTGTTCACCTTAATTTCTTTGGGGTGAGTGTGTGACGATGCCAATATGAAGGAGCTAGATTCTGTGCCCTTTTTATTTCTGACTTAATATTTCTATTTTAACTATTCAGGCTTTAATTCTGTGAATGGGATATAGGGCCAAACTAATAACAGTAGTTAAAATGATCATACATATCCTTCCGATTTAAACTAATTTTGTTTTGAAATCAGAGTGAAAAAACTTTTTTTATTGGTTAACATTAAATAATTCTATCACTTTTAGGCCATTAAGAATATGATTGAGGTTTTTCATTTTCATTCTGGTGCCATCATTTTGGAATTAGCATTGCAGAAGAATTGATATAGTTTTGCATTTTTATTTCTGGTGGTGACAAACTAGCTACTGTCCACTCATAGAGAGCAGTACCGTACTTGTGAATGGTGGCCTTTTTGTGACAGCCTATAGACTGACATGAAGTGCAGCCTGTGTTGAACTGTCAAGTGAGAGTCTGACAAAAACTCAGCGGACAGAACTAATTGGAGAGAAGGATTTTTGTGCCCTCTTTCTTTCTATTCTTTTTGTTTCATAAGGCAGATATTGTTAAAGCAGCTTGTCTATGTAATATTTGTCTGCCTCTCTTTTCTCGTTGCATGGATCATTTTTAAATTTAAAAATTTGCACTGCAGGTCGTTGAGCACTTCCACATGGAGGTTGGCACAGGACCAAACTCGAGACACGCAACTCATAACAGTTGATGAAAAATTGGTAAGAATTTTTTTCTGTACACTGCTAGAATTCTGCCTTCAGGGTTATTTTTGTGCAATAGATTTTCCTAATGGTGTTTTGGGTTCTTCAAAGAAAGTGATTTAAATTTGAATTTCTAGGTTGTGTATAAATTTTAAGAATTTATTTTTTGAAGTATTTGTCACAGAAAGATAAAACTAATTTGTGTTTAGCATTATACACAAATATTAAGTCATATAAATATTAAGAAATTAAAATTACAAGACTTTCATTTATGTGTAGCAGAACATTTTTACTTTGGTAACACATGTAGTGTTTATTTTCTCAGTTATACTCCTATTTAAGTTGTAAGATACCAGTACTATCTAAAATTAAGTATATTGGGTTTTTCTGGAATCCGTTATTCTAGTGACTGATTATGCGTGTGTATATACACAAATGTACACATCTCATTTCTACATTATGCATGAGTGACTACAACCTGCAACAAATGAATAATATTCTTTTGTTAATTAGTGGCAGATAGAATTTTGGTAACTATAACATAAAATTTTTCAAAGTGTGGTGTTACTGTAAATGCAACTTGTTGTTTCTGCTTATGTTGTGTAATAGTATAAATTTTATAAAGTTTCTAAGACTTTCAGTAAAAATGTGTTATAGCGTATAAGCATGCCTTTTATATCTGGTTTACCATTATCAAATATATGGGTGCGTTTCTTAACTACACCCTTTCTAATTGTTTATATTCTTTTATCACTCAATTTTGAGCGTATAAGCATAATTTGAACAATAACTCACACTTAAGTTTCTATCTGTACCATTACAGATATAGTTAAATACATAAGTAAACAGATAATATGGAAATCTCACATCTTATGCTTATAGCTGTTTGGTTTTAACTTTAAATCATCTCTTAGATCTGGCTTCTGACTTTGCCAGTCTTCTAGTCTGGGCTATTATCATCTTGCACCTAGATTGCTGCAGTAGTTTCTTAAATGATCTCCACAGATATTTTAATCTTCCTTTAATTCATTTTCCACAGGATAACCAGAACAGTCTTTTTTTAAATGCTGTTTTTGTCATCTCTCTTGTGTAAAATCCTTTTGTGTTTCTTACTGGTCTACGAGTAAACATTAAAACCCTAACATGGCCTTTGAGGTTTTTCATGATTTAACTCCCATTTTCCTCTTTCTCTAGGTTTATCTTGTACTACTCACTGTCTTTTATCCTCTTTGCTCCAGCTATATCAAACCTGGAACTTGGCTGTTCCTTTTCCTTCTCAGGGCAAACAGATTCCAGTTAACTCTGCCTAGATACTTTTTACCAGTCCTCTAGCTTTTCATCCAGGTCATCCACTTATTCATCAGATGTTAATCAACTATCCCTTGATTAGTCAAGTATAAAAGAAATGAGGCAGGTATATGTGTGAGAAGAGGAGGATTTACACATACCATGTATTCATTAATTAATGAGGGTATTTTAATTTCTCCAATGGCCATTTCTTTTAAGCCCCAGTATTATAGAGGTTACTGTCTATAAAATTTTCAAATTTTATAGCATTTTCTAGTAATGCTTCTAAGTTCTCTTTCTAGTCTGAAGAATGTATAAGTCAGACAGCAGTTTGTTGCTCTAAAGGTGCTATGAAGCATATCAAAGAGGTATACAGATTGCTTTGAGTTTCGTGCTTTTAATTATATCTCATAAAATTGGTTGTATACTTTCAATGAATTTTGTTGCCCTGTATAGATTTTTTCCAGCTTTGTTATAACTTTCTTGAAGTATGTACTACTCAAAATGAAAGTATGATATTCCAGCTGAAATCAATTGAAGTGTTATGTATAATTATTCAGTTATCGAAGTAATATTTAATATGGATAACTGAAACCCATAGGTAATTTTCAAACCTGAGTTTTAGCCATTCATTTAGGTTTGTATTAAAACAAAGGTATTAAATAATCAAATAGGTGATATAATGCTGATAGGAGTTTTATGTCTTCTTGTTGCTAAACAGTATCAGATGGAGAGTTCAATAAGTAGCCTAATGACAAGACCAGGGGCTGAAGAGTACTTATAGAAGAAATATTAAGCAATTAGAGTTGATTATATTTGCATTTTGGACAAAAATAGTTCTGAAAATATATGTCAATATTAATGATAAAAGTGTTTCAAAATGTGAAGTAAATCCTTATGAGTAGTTTAAAAAGGGATATGGAAACAGCATTTTAATGTCACTATAATATAAACCAATTTATTAACTTAAGATACCATTTTTATTAACCACTCAACACCATATTGCTGTTATATTTATGCCTGAAATTGTATAGAAGCTAAATCTTGTAAGGGAATTGTTAGTCATTATTATGATTTCTATTGGATATTCTTATATACTATATTTAAAAAATATAGGTGATGCCTGTTAAAGCCCTGGTCTTAAGTGAACTTGACCTAGTTGGGGATCAATTTTAGTGGTTATTTTTAGTTTTAGAAAATGGATGAGGAATTTAAAACCAGAGGATAACTTTAGACGTTACCTTGGTTATAGTACTGACTCAACTTACTCTTCATTTAAAAACTTGTTTAAGATAAATCTTATGTGGGAATGCACTAAGTAATTAACTAGATAAAAGCTCAATTGCTAAAGGGCGAGGGTTGGAAGCATGGCAGAAGACTCATAAGCCTTCTCTAGGACAGTGATTCTTAAAGAGTGGTCTGGATTGGGGAGCCAAGACCCTTGTAGGAGATCCACAATGTCAAACTATTTTCATAATTATGCAAAGACTTTATTTGCCCTTTTCACTGTGTTGACGTTGACACCGATGTTACAAAAGCAATCGTGGTAAAACTTTTAGCAACTTAGCAGAAATCAAAGCACTGGGCCCAAACTGTCTATTAGTCATTGTATCCTTCACATCCTCACATTTGAGGTTTAAAAAAAAAAAAAAAGAAAAAATCAGTTTTACTTAACGTTCTTGAGGAAGCAGCAAAAATTATTTTTAAAATCTCCACTCTGCATACCCATTTTTTTTACGTTCTATATAGCAAAACAGAACTATGCATAAAACACTTCTGCCGCATACCAAAGTACCACTGTTGTCTCAAAGAGAAGCACTTGTATGGTTGAGTTGCTGTTGCAAACAACTTAGCCAGTTTTTTCGTGGAACACCTTTTAATTGAAAAAACTCATAACAGATGGCAAACTATGGTTACTCAGTCTTTGGTACATGGCAGACATTTTTTAGAAACTAAACCTGTCACTTCATGGAAGTGTTGCCCATAATAAACTTCAAGCTTTCAAGTAAAATTGATAATTTTTAGAACTTGATTCTGCTGCTGATCTGATTGAGCTTGAAAACTTCCTAGCACTTAAAGACTGTCCTAATGGTATTGGTGGTGATATTAATAAATGCGATTTAGAATATTGCATAATGAAATATGTTAACATTTGGAAGGTCTACATACCTCTGTGAACCAGTTTTTCCATATGACT
Source organism: Pteropus alecto (assembly GCF_000325575.1). Lineage (NCBI taxonomy): Eukaryota > Metazoa > Chordata > Mammalia > Chiroptera > Pteropodidae > Pteropus > Pteropus alecto. The sequence continues at coordinate 4,262,344 of NW_006436284.1, forward strand.
AATATATAATGATATATAAAATCATGCATGGGTAAAACATTGGTTTAAAATGCCAGAGAGAATTGCATTTAATGCATGAAAATATTAAGGTTATTAAAATATTGTTCCATTTTCTAATTACATATCTGTGTGAGGATGAATTGTCTTCATATATTGCAACCAAAACAATTTAGCACAACAGTTTGAACGTAGGAACAGGTGTTAGAATTAAGCTGTCTTCTATTAAGCTAGAGATTTTTAAAAATGCAAATCATTGCCACTCTTTTTACATAATTTTTTAGTGTTGAAAATATAGTTATTTTTCATAATCATGGAAAATTGGTTCATTATTTTAAACTAAGTATATACCTAAATTTTTCTCTTTTAATTTCTTATCTGGCAGATATCTATAGATATATCTTATATAAACAGAACCTTTTGAGTCTCAATAATTTTCAAGACTGTAAAGGAGTCCTGATACCAATATGATTAACAATCATTCTTCTAAATCTTCTCTTTTCTAGGTTAAACATCTCCATTGAACATCACATGAATTCTAGTTAATTCATTATCTTAATTACCTTGCAGATTGAGTGAATCCCTTTTAAACTGTTGTTGCCAGGATTTCTTAGGATACTCCAGATGTATGGTGCAGGGTTTGGTGGAGATTATTATATCTATTCTTTTAATCTCAGCAGTTCTAATAAGGTAACTTAAAATTTAGGTTCTCATACTTCTTCCTTATGTGGATTTCATAGAGAGCTAAAACCTCAGATCACTTTTTTATTTGTACCATTGTCATGTTTCATTTCTCCTATCTTAAGTATATGCTGTTTTTTATTTTTAACTGTTCTTTCTAGATTGGTTCAAAGAGCATATTACCAAGCTTAATTTTTTTTTTTTACTGTTATATCTGATAGGCAGAATTTAATGTTTATAACATAAGAAATTAAAGGAATTTTTATAGTGTTTCGTGGATGTCAGTATCATTATAAGTACAGAGAAAAAGCTGTTTTATTTTGGATATGGATTGTATATTGACAACATGTATCCTGTCTTTTTTTAGGCAAAGAATGTAAAAGGGAAAGTCTGCCTGGCATTTTCTAATGTAAAGAATCTATTCTTTCATTTTAGAACTATATACAATGTTGACATAGAGAAGAAATCTTCGGAGAATAAAGTTGTAGTTATTTCTTGGATTTCTGTCAATGAATTTTATAGCAGAGCACATGGTAAATTTCTAATCAGTCAGCCTTAAAAATGTCTTCTCTATTGTGTATAAGCTGCTAATTATCCTTTTCATTTACTTCAGAATTAATAAAATTTAAAATATCAAAAGAGTAGATGACAGCATCTTTAATCTCATAAATTTATGTAGAACAGGGATGTTTTAACAAAAAACATTTTGTGGGTTGCAACATTATTATTTTCAAAAACGTGATACTTCCTACAAATAATAAGAAAAGCTTTTCATTTTTTGTTAGTTTTTGTTGCAGGAGTTGCTGTGCTATAGAGGTTGGGTGAAGAATGTCTTTGCCTTTGTGCTTTATTAAGAGAGTAACTTTTCCCTTTATGCTACCCCACCCCAGTCTCCTTTCAGTACATTTGATGAATTTCCAATGAACGTGGGTTTTTTTTTTCTATGTTCACTTGGACTATACAAAATAGAGTAAATTTTCAATACTCTTTAAATATTTTTAGTAGGTGCTCCCCCACAAAACAAGCAAAATATAAATTAGACCTACATAGGTATATTTTTGAAATGCTTTTTAATCATTTTTATTACCTAGTTTTTAAATACTAATTTCTGTTTGTCACAATTACCTTATATTAACTACTACTATAGTTAAATTAAATACAGAGATAGAAAAATCCCCTGATAAAATGTAAGAATTGTTTCAATTTATTAATAAAAATAATGAGAAATAAGCCTTAATAGTTTGGACTTTAGTGTATTACTTCTGTAAAATTCTGTTGGCTGCCATCTTTCCTTCATTCTTCTTTTATTTTTTCAGTAAATACTTATTGAGCACTTATGTGTGCCAGGCACTATGCTTCAGTGTTTATATTGACACTTTAAATATTTTGTTTTCATTTAGATGCTTAGTTATTTTGTTTAAAACTATTAAGCACCACCTGTTTTAAATTACAGTGTTATACATACATAAGTTCTCAACACAAATGCATAAGAAAAAGGAAACTTTATTTAGCAATCTGTAAATCTCAAATTTATGGAGTGGGATGGGGGAAGGATGGCTATCTTTTCCAAGCTTTTTTTGAGAAATTACTTTATCGTACACACTTTAATGTGAAATCCTTATAGAATTTTAAGGAGTCTGTATTAATATCTTTATTTAAAAATTAGGTGTGCATATAAAATGAATAAAGTCAATATTTTGAATGTTGCCAATTTGTTGTGTTTTACTGCTTGACAGTTTCTTCCAAATAGCAATAACATAGTTAAAGCTTTGTTACTTGCTGATTCTTTTAATTGTCATTTGATTAAGCACATGGTATTAGTAGCACACTGGGTGATAATATTGCTGTTTTAGAATGTCTGCGAGCAGCAACAAGTTATTTAATAGACTTTTTTTGTCACTTTAATAGGTTTTAAATTTTTCATTGCTTGAACTTGCTCTAAGAAATTTGTAAAAATAATTTTTGTAAGCTTTCCAAAATAAAACAATTACATTTGCTACACAAGTGTTGGTTTTGTGTTGTTTTTGCCTCTTAACATACTAAAAGTTTATAAATGAAAACTTTTTATAAGACTGTAAACTCAAATTAAATATCTGCCATTAAAAGGTGACCTGCACAAAAAGATAAACTTTAGTTAAAGGCTTACATTTGCTTTGACTGCCTGCTTTTTTTTTTAAGGGGTCAGTTTTCTTTTAGTGAGATTACTTTCTTTTGGTGTATGGCAGTGCTATCTCTGCTAGATTATTGGAAGGAGTAGTGTCTGTGATTGGGATTATACAGCCTTCTAGCATCTCAAGTGTCTGTTTTGTCTGGACTTTCCTCACGAAGCATTCTTGTGCAAAAATTTCAAGGCTTTAGTCTGGAGCACTGGGTCAAAGGATATGTCTCTTTGAAGGGTAGACAGGAGTTTTTTTATGTTTTATTCACTAAGTAGTATTTCATTTTACATCAAAGAATAGCAGCTTTTGAGAACCTTCCACAGTGGCAGTTCAGCATGTGGGGTTCTTTTAAGACTTTCACTAAATATGGAATAATGTTTCTTCATGTTTTTCAGTCTACAAATGCTTATCTATATTTTTATATTTAGATGAAACTATTAAAATAAAAGAAAAAAAGCATTGATTAAATGTTAGTTTGAAAGAGTTTTATTTTTAAAAAACTTAACAATGTACTTCTGATTTTACACTACCCACAAGCTACTGAAAAAAAAAAGGCGAATAGCCTTTAAGATTGTAGCAATACTGTTGCTTAAAATTCTAAGGAAGAAGTAATGACTAATGGTTTTGGAAGTGTAAATTTTATAGTGAAATGGCCATTCTTTAATTGGCCTTTTCCTCAAGTATGAGAGGAAGTGGGGGATGGGGAGAGATACTGATTTTGAAAAATATCAAAAACTCAAGTAATGAAAAATGTTGACTTACTATAGCTAGAAGTAAGTGTTCTTTCTACACCTTTGGAATAGGTTAATAAATGTATTATGAACCAGTAACATTAATCACACAGTAAGTGGTTGCTTATATGTTTAGAAGATTGAGTTATATTTAATATTCCTATCACATGATATATATACTCAAGCATATGAACTAATATTAAAATAGCTTTTATGTTTATGGGTAAACATGCTCTTAAATTACTGAAAATTTATCGAAGTAGAATTATTCAATCATTTAAAATAGAAATATTTCTACTCATTAAACAAGTCAGATCATTTATTATATACAGTTATGCAAAATAAAATTATATTGATATAGAACTTTGTAAAGTATACTCCCAATTAAAATCACATATTATCACACTGTATAAAACTTGTGCTTATTAAATACTTAGAGAGGAACAAAAGATCTACAATATTCAGCCATCTCTATTATCTATGATTCTTCAGCAATTAAAGCAGATTTATTTTCCTCTTTGTTCCCACTTGGAATACTTGAACAATGCTGGAGAATTGAACTGACTGGAATGTTTTATCTTTCAAAAGCTTTAAGGTTCTATGTACCAATTAGCAAAATACAGTAAAGGTTTAAACTGTTAATAGCTACAACATCTTTAATGCATATATCTGTAGTATGCTAGTGCTGTGTAACAGTTCTCCATTGTATGTCTCTTTTAAGGAGAGTAACTGTGTCAGTTTTTTTCTTGCTTTACTACCTGCTGTGTATGGAAATTGTGTATAGTACTTGACACTTGCTTTCAAGAATTTAAAATTCTTGCATGTTATTATGCAGTATCTTTGACTCTCACTAAAGTAGAATTGATATTTTATTTGGATGTTATATTAAGTTTTTTGTCACATTTTAGCAGTCACATTTAGCAGTTATTTTATATGTAAAAAACATTAATTTTCTTTAATGAATTTAAAGTACACAGCTGTGTGTTATCTCCTTGGAAACTGGTTTTTTAATTTTATTCATTTAACTGAATATAATTATAAATGAATCATCAAAGATTATATCAGAGTGTTGATGATTCATTTTATACTGTATTTGAATATATTTGTTTTTATATTGTTTCTTTGGTAGTAAAAAAAGAGTATTTTGTTTTTAGTTGTAAATTTTTTTTAATTGGATGGCTTGCCAGATAATTTCAGAACTCAGTTCATCCAAATACCCACCTTAAACTTGTTAAAGCCTCATGTCCATCATCTTATAGTAAGTTCTTAGTGAAGGCATGGATGAGAGCAAGTGAAGAAAATAGGAGTAACATCTTTTGGTGACAATTATTTATTCTCTACTGGATCTCTGGGAATAGAATTAGAGCAAAGGAAAGGAGAATGCAGATCTCAGAATTTGAAACTAGCAAACTTTGATTCTGTTTCTGTGTTCAGGCTTTCTAATTTTACACATTCTAGTCTGTGCTCAGATTCTACTCTTCAAAATACCACTTGCAAGCTGGCAAACATCATTCATGTTTTGCAAGATGAGGAAGTTTAAAAAATAGGTTAATGATATAGAAGCTTTACTGTATGCAATGTACTATGCGTCCACAAAACTGCCTCCTTATAAGACATACTTTTCAAGAATGTGTGAATAGGCTTTTTGTCCAGTTTGTTTCATGTTTAATACTTCTTTCAGTTTTGAGTATATTGCATATTAGTTAATGAGAGTTTTTTTTAAATTTTAATGCTTCCAATAAAATAGATATTTAAAAATGATCTTGCCTTTCTCTGAGCAACATGTAGATATATACCAAAATATTGGGCTGAAAGTGCTAATTTAAATTCAAGAACTGAGGATCTGATTAGTGTACCGATTTGCATCTATTACAATGACTACGGAGTCTATATTATTATAATTAAAATCTACCAATTAAAAAGGTTTTTAAACCTAATTGAATAGTTTGAGATTTGACATCTGAAATATTAAAATTAGGTTTCTGGTTTAGTTAGCATTATAATGTATTAAACATTCAAATTTGCCTTGCGTGATCTGCACCTAGACTGTTTAGAGACTTTAAGTCCTCCAGGGCTAGGAGTTTTCAACTATGAAAACTTGTGCAGATCCTGCAAGGGATTTTTTTTTTTAACTTATCCCTTATTTCTAGTATAGAATGTTACTGTACTTTTTCTTTTGTTCATTCAATTGTTTGAGTCCATGCTATGTATCATATTCTAGGCCGTGGGGATATAGCAGTAAATAAGGAAAACATCGTTGCCTTTAGAGTTTATATTTCTCATATGTAAGCGTATGCTAACTTTATAAATCATTAAGAAGTTTTCATTAATGAATTTTATAGAAGAAACTCAAGGTGATAGGATAGAGAGTAGCTGACAAGGTTGGATGTCATAGGGGTTATTTATAAGGCGATTAAGGAAAGCCACTTTGTGAAGGTATGATATGTGAATTAAGATCTGAATGATGAGGAGGAGCCAGTTTTATGAGAATCCCACGTAAGAGCATACCAGGTAGAGGAAAAAGGTAATGCCACAAAGTGCAGACTAGCGGGTAGTAGTCAGAGAAGAGAAAGAAAACTATGACATAGTGGGAAAGGGGGAGAGTGATTGATATAAAATGAGGTCAAAGAGGTAGGCAGGGGCTGGATCAGGTAAGATTTTTTTTAGTCATGCCTTTTTTTTTTTTATTATGAATCTTTTTTATAGTTTTCAAAAAGTATTTAACCAGTTATTATATTTTTAACCACTACTTTCTAAAAGGAGTTTTTGTCTTTGTGTTTTAAATTTCTCACATGATAAAACAATTCATTGATTTTTCTATTAAAGAATCTCCAAATTTGAAATTGCTTTATGACAAAGGTCATATTGGGACCTGGAATATTAAATTCATCTTCTTTCTCAAATCTCCCACTTTCCATGGCTCTCCCACCCACCACCACCACCCCCCAAAAGGGGAGAAAAAGTTAGTGGATATTTGTAATCAAGGTATAGAAAGGTAAGAAATTGGCTGAGCTGCTGTCCATCATGTTGGTGCTGACAAAGCCAAAAATATGTTTGAAGTTCTGCACCTTGCTTCAGGTGGTGTCATGGGCTGGTGATGATGGTTGTGTCTTTATCTTAACTTTGATTCTACTTCGACTCTCTCTGCCTCCCTTTTTGTCTTTTTCTCTGCTGCTTGGAGTTTGTCTTTGTGACTCTCTGTTCTTCTTCTGCTGACAATGTAGCTGACAGTCATCTCTTAAAAAATGTTTGTGTTGCCCCCTACCCCTTTCAGACCTCCCTTCCAGTGGCTAGCTCTTTCTCTTCCTCTGCACCTTCTGCCTGTCTGGTTTGGGCTCTCTGGCCAGTTCTTTGGCTGTTGTAATTCTTTTCTTTTTTATACTACACTTTGTTTCTTCTACTCCCCTTGTTGTTTTTCCTCCCCTTTTCTTCTTTTTCCCCATAATTCTCTTTCTTTTGTCCCTTTTCTTTTACTTCTTCCTCTCTTTCCAAAATGATGAGAGAGCTACGTCAGATCTAGAGAGGAGTGACAAAGAGGCCCTCCCTTCTAATCGTTTTTTTCCCCTCAGGTCTTATTTCCCCCCTTGAGAATATACAGGACTTTTGAAGACATTTACTAACTGGAAAAAATAATGCCATGATTTGCACATTATATTATAATTGTTATCTTTAATTGAATCCGAATTAATTGAGAGGACTACTGTTCTGACTTACATCTGCTGTTCAGATGCTGAGTTCTAGGGAATCTTGGAGCAAAATGTTGGCCCTAATTTATAATGGTCTTATATTAGGTGTAATTATTTGTGAATAATATATGTGTATCTATACTTGGTAGTTAACAGTTTTTGTCATGTAACTTGCCTTTTCTAACAGCCTATAGAATTTTACTAAATTATTTGTGATAATTACTCTTTACATAGATTCTGACAATTGTGTAGATGTATTGCTATGTAATTATCATTCCAATGAGAAATTATTTTAGTCACTTATAACTTATTTTTAATGGTGGGAATTTTAAACTATATTACTCAAAAGTTTCTTAAGGCCTTATTTGTATTATTATACATTATATTTAGTCATAAAACTAATTTTAAAAGGTATTTTTACTGATTTTAATAGTAAAACATGCACATTGTAGAAACATTAACTTGGAAATGTTAAAGTATAAAGAAAGTTAAAATTTTAATCTCATAGTCGTGGTGAATATACATACTTTATAGTTTGATGTCCTATTTTTTTTACTTGCATTATATTGTGAATATTTTTTATCTTTAAAATTATTGAAAAGCATAATTGTAAGTAGAGTTATAATTTCCCATTGTGTAGCTATACCATAATAACATCTATTGTGTTATAGCAGATTGTTTTATAATTTTCACAATTATGCACAATGCTAGAATGAACACCTTTGTACCTAAGTCAAATCTTTGATAATACCTTTGTTTTGGGATTGATTCTTTGAAGTGGAACTACTAAATCAAATGATTTAGTATTAATATTTTAAATATGTTTGATACCTAAAGACAATTGATAAAGAATACTTCTGAAAAGGTTTTTACTTATTAATTTCATATAATTTTAGAGATATGACTCTTCATAGCCTGTACTTTTTTCTAGTATTCATGGTCCAGTTCTATGGCTGCCTTTCAGACTCTGGCACAGGGTATAACAGATTCTATCTAATATATAAATACTATACATCTAAGAATTAGAAAATAGTAAAAATACATACTTAAAAGATGTAGCATTGAATTAGAAAGGACTTTAAAGCTTAGTACATACTGAGAATCAACATTATGAACTTAGCCATCATTACACACACTATCAATTTATGGATATGTAGATTGATAGATTTCTGTCATAAATATTTGTAAAATATTAGGCCAGTGTATAGCAATTAGTATTACTACTGCTATTACTATAATATTGCATCATAACAGAGTTTGTTGTATAAAGAATGTAGCTGAGGAAGTTATGAAACAGTCTTCCTGTTTTATGTGTCTGTAGTTCTTTTTGTTACAAAGCCATTCCAGAGCAATGCAAGGTGATCGCCCACTAAAATATCTACAGTACTTATCATCATCATTTCTTCGGTGAACTACATTCTTATTGATTTCTAATTTAATTTCGAAAACATACTCTTTATGATTTCAACTTAAAATTTTTCTGAAACTTTTTTTTAATGGTCCAGAACATGCTCTATCTTGATTAATGTTCCATGTACATTTAGAAGGAGTGCATTTTCTAATTTTTGGGTTTGGTGTTCTATAAATTTCAATTAAACTTTAAGTTAGCTAATAGTGTTATTCAAATTTTCTTTATCCTTATATTTTTGCCTATATCTTTTATCAGTTACTGAGACAGAAGTGTTAACAGCTATTAGTTGGCATCATTTTTTTGCTTCACTTATTTTGAAGTGCTATTATGTGTATAAAATTGAAGATTGTTATATGTTTTTGAAGAATTGATGTTTTTATTCTTATGTAACATCACTCTTTATCCCTGTGCAAATCCTTGTTCTGAAGTTACTATGTTGACATTAATATAGTTGCTCCTTTTTTCTTATTCTTAGTTTTGCATGGTACATCTTATTCCACCCATTTACTTTTAATCTATTTGTGAGCTTATATTTAAAGCGTGTCCCTTATTCATATATTTGGCTCTTGCTTTTATTTTATCTAACTTGATAATGTCTGCCTTTTAATTCTCATATGGTTTCTTTCCTCCTCTTACTCTTCCCTTTTCCTTCTCCTTCACTATTGTTCCCATCTTCATTTTGGATTGAGCACATTTTTAGAAAGCCATTTTAGCTCCTCTATTGATGTTTTAGCTGTACTTTTTTTTAGTGGTTCTGTTAAGGTTTACGATATACATCCTAACTTTTTACAGTCTGATGAACCTGTGATATGTCACTTTACATGTAACAATGGAACCTTGAAACAGTGCTTCTATCTATCCCTGTAGTCCTTTGTCTTAATATTGACATACATTTTACTTCCACATGTTACAAACTTAATAGTAAATTATTAATATTGCTTTAAACAATGTTATCTGTTAAAAAATAAGGAAATACAAGTCTTTTATATTTATCCACACATTTACCATTCTTGATGCTCTTAATTTCTCTATGTAGATACAGATTTCCATTTGGTACCACTTTCCTTCAGCCTGAAGAACTTCATTTATGAACATTTTTTGTAGTACAGATTTGTTAGGACAAAATATCTCAGCTTCTGTTTATCTGGAATCACTTTGATTTTGCCTCTGCTTTTGACAGACCTTGCCTTAGCTGAGGCCACCATAATGAAATAACATAGACTGAGTGGCTTAACAGAAATTTATCTCTCATGGTTTTGGAGGCTGGTAGTCCACGTTCCAGATGCCACCATGTGTGGTTTCTGGTTTGGACTGGCCCCCTGACTTGTAGATGGCTGCCTTATCACTGTGTCCTCACAGGGCTGGGAGAGAGAACCAGAGAATGAGAGAACGAGGTGGGGAGGGAGGAGAGAGAGAGAGCACATGTGCTCTGGTGTCTCTTATAAAGGCACTAATCCTGTCACAAGGACCCCACATCATGTCCTATCTAATCCTAATTACTTCAAAGGCCCTATCTCCAAATACTGTTATATTGGGGTTAAGTCTTCAGTATATGAATTTGGGGGCGATGTGGGGGGTAGTAAATGATATGGACATTTAGTCCATAACGACCTTTTCATTGGATGTAGAAATATAGGTTGAAGGTTTTGGGCACTTTAAAGATGTCCTTCCATTTTTTTTTTTTAATTATACATAACAATTTACCATTTTAACCATTTTTAAGCTTATAATTTTTTTAAATTATACATAACAATTTACCATTTTAACCTTTTTTAAGCACATTTACAATGTTGTGCAAACATCACCACTATCCATTTCCAGAACTTTTTCATGATTCCAAACAAACTCTGAACCCGTCAAATAATAACTCCCCATTACCTCTTCCTCCAGTCCCTGCTAATCTTTATAATATCTTCTATCTCTGAGTTTGCCTACTATAGGTACCTCATATAAGCAGAATCATACTATTTTTGTCTTTTTGTGACTGGCTTAATTCATTTAGCTTAATATTTTCAAGGTTCATCCATGTTTTAGCATGTGTCAGAATTTTAATCTTTTTTAAGATTATATAATCTATTGTATGTATATGCCACATTTTGTTTATCCACTCATATATCAATGAGCATATGGATTGTTTCTACCTTTTAGTTTGTAAGCAATGCTGCTATGAATATGAGGGTGCAAATATCTGTTCTAGTCTCTGCTTTCAGTTCTTTGGGGTATACCCAGAAGTGGATTTGTTGGATTATATGATAATTCTGTGTTTAACTTTTTGAGGAACTATGTACTCTTTTCCAGAGCAGCTGTACCGTTTTCATATTCCTACCAGTAATGCACAAGGGTTCCAATTTCTTCACAGCCTCATTCACGTTTAATTTCTGTTTTAGATAATAACCATCCTACTGGGCGTGAAGTTGGTATCTCTGTGGTTTTTATTTTGATTTTCTGAGACTAGTGATATTGAACATCTTTTCATGTGCTCATTGGCTGTTTGTATATCTTCTTTGGAGAAATGTTTATTCAAGTACTTTATGCAATTTTGATTTGTTTTTTTTTTAATTGAGTTATAGGAGTTCTTTATGGATTCTGGGTAATTAATCCTTTATCAGAAATATATCCTTTGATGCACAAAAGTTTTTAATTTTGATGAAGTCCAATTTATTTTTTTCTTTTGTTGCATGTGCTTTTGTTGATATATCCAAGAGATTCTCACCAAATTAAATGTCAAGAAGATATCCTCTTGTGTTTTCTTCTAAGAGTTTTATAGTTTTAGCTCTTATATTTAGGTCTTTGGTCCAGTTTGTTAACTTTTCTATATGGTGTAAGGTAAGGATCAAATTTCATTCTTTGGCATTTGGATATGCAGTTTCCCCAGCACCATTTATTGGTGTTTTCCCCATTGAATGGTCTTGGCACTCTTGTTGAGAATCAGTTGACTATACATGCAAGAGTTTATTTCTGGGCTGTCTATTCTGTTACATAGGTCTATATATTTGTCTTTATGCCAGTACCACACTTTCAAATATTGCAGCTTTGTAGTAAATTTTGAAATCAAGACATGTGAGTCCACCCAATTCTTATTTTTCAAGATTGTTTGAAGCAAAAATTCCATACTAATTTTGTGATGAATTTTTTGTTTCTGCAGAAAATTTATTGGAATTTTGATAGGAATTGCATTGAATTTGTAGATTGCATTGGGTAGTATTGTCATCTTAACAATATTAAGACTTCCAGTCCATGAACGCATAAAATCTTTCCATTTATTTGCTTTTTTAAGCAGTGTTTTGTAGTTTTTAATGTACAAGTCTCTCACCTTCTTGCTTAAGTTTATTCCTTAGTATTTTATTTTTTTTTTGATGCTATTGTAAATAGAAATGTTTTCTTAATTTCCTTTTTTTATTGTTCATTGTTAATGCATAGAAACAACTGCTTTTTGTGTGTTGATTTTTTTTTTATCCTGCCACTTTACTGATCTTGTTCATTAGCTTTAATAAGTTTTGTGTGTTTGACATCCTATATATCTGCAAACAGAATTTTACTTCTTTCTTTCCAATTTGGATGCCTTTTATTTCTTTTTCTTGCTTGATTGTTCCTCTTCAGAAGTGTGCCTTACAAATGTTAGTCCACCTCAGCAGCCCTGAACTCGATTCCTCCTACCTTCTGTACTCAGTGAGACTGCTGTGTTCTGCTTGGGTTCTACTTTTGTCTGGAATGTGCCTCTAGGCATAAAGATGGGACAGTTGTAGGACTGTGTAATGAATTTTCTTTCTTTCAGAGATTATAGTATGATGCTGCCTGTTTTCCAGTTGTCCCATATCTGAAAATAGTTGCTTAAACTAACTTTCCTAGTTTTACATGGCAAGAGCAGTAGTCTGGTATCTGTTACTCTATCATTGAGATTGGCAATGAAAGTCCATGTGCTATGTTGTGATGGTTTTTTATAATAATGGCTTTGTTAAAGAATCTTTACTTTTTTAAACCAAACTGTAATGATTTGCTCAGTTATTGATTCTCTCAATTCTTTCTATAAAACATACTAACACCCTGACACTACTACACTGTGATTTAATTCAGCTTTCATTTTAGTGTATTGCCGGATTTCAGCTCTCAGTAATTGAGTCATATGCTTACCAAAACTCAGTTGTGCTTTCTCCCCACACCTTTCAATGCCAGTTTTACTTGACGTTGTAATTACATAATTTAAATGGATATTACATCAGACAGAGAAAGTCAGATACCATGTGATTTCACTTATATGTGGAATCTAAGGAACAAAATAAACGAACAAATAAAATGAAAACAGATTCATAGATACAGGGAACAAACTGGTGATTGCCAGATGTGAGGAATGGTTGGGGGGATGGGTGAAAATGGTGAAGGGATTAAGAAGTATAAATTGGTAGTTATAAATAGTCACAGAGATGTGAAGTATAGCAAAAGGAATATAGTCAATAATGTAAGAATTATGTATAGTGCCAGGTGGGTACTAGTCTAATCATGGGGATCACTTTGTAATTATATAAATGTCTCACCACTGTGCTGTTCACCTGAAACTAATATATATTGAATGTCAACTCTAATTGAAAACTAAAAATTAAAAAATAAAGTTAAATAAATGAATACTACAATCTGAATGCTATATGAGGGACAAAGAGTTCTTTCTATGACAGTTCTATTGAATACTTTGAAAAGACAATAAAGGTGAATTTCCGACAATTTGTCAAATAGGTAGAGGTGAAATTTCTATTTATGATGTAAATAGAAATCATGAAATTCTAGACAGATTTGAACTCAGATGGCTTCACAAATGTTTTTTATTCTCACTTCACATTAAAAACACTATAAATTGTAGATAGTTTTGCTTGGTAATTTATGGAAGAAACAACACTTGGAATTCTAATCATTTGATCTATACTGAAAGAGAGCTAGCTTTATCTCAGAAATTATTAAAAGAATGTACATGTATGTTTTTTGAGTTATAATACAGTGTTTAAGGTGTGAGTATGTGTGTGCATGCATGCACACTTGTATGTATTTACTTAGTGATCTCATTTTCACTAATATTTTCAACTAACTGACCATCAGTTCTTAAGTCAGAAAGCAAACCTCAATTGTGTTGTTTAACTTTTATTCTTATGCTAAATTAACAAGGAATTGTTTTATACTTTTTTGTGTCTCCTTGAAATCTAGTTTGACTTGCATGCCATTGCCTCTTGAATATTGCTTAATTAAATCAGAAACATTCAGCTTTGGGTCCATTATTTTTTTTTCAGCTTCCTTTCCAGATTTGATTAATTTCATTTATTGCTTAAGCTGTCACTTAATTTTAGGAAGTTTATCTACCTTCAGTTCCTTTGTCCTGATGTTATTCAACAATTATTTTGTATTTCTCTGGCATTTGTTTTCATAATTCTTAATGTATGTTGCGAATATGTCAGCCTTGTAATTTATTACCAGGGTATAAGGTGGACTGTTTAAGGGATAATAATCTTTTCAAAATACAGTATGCTCTATAAGTTCCAAGTGTTTTGTGGCCAAATTTTTTTTTATTATTGCAACTTCTGAAAAAGCTACTATGTGACCTAATAAAGCAATATCACTTAGTGATTTAAAAATCCAGAAAATAGGATTAAAAAGCGGGGAAAAAAAGTTTTTCAGCTATTAAAATGTTCATCATTATTACATCTTGTAAGTTTAAAAAATTTATTAGCTTAATAACTTTTAGAATGCTTCAATGAATCATACTTCATTGAAGCAGAATTGATCATTTGGTAAGCATGATTTTTTTAAAGTAACTTTCAGTTGTTATAAAATTAGAAAACAAAGATTGTTTCAAGTATTTCCTTGTAAAGATGGAAGAAATTTCCTAATTCTAGGAAAACAAAACTTATTTCTATATAATTTTAAAAAATTGTAGCATACAGTTATAAAATAACTGCTTAGTAGACTTAATTTGGCTATGCCATATGTCAAATCATACTTCAAAATAGAACTATGTGGACATGGAGAAATCTTTTGGCTGGCCAAGTAATTAAATCAACAGGAGGCAGATTGACAAAAGAAAATCAAATTTAATATCAAGTGCACGGGAGCCCCTGCATACTTGAGAGGTTCAGAAATAAGGGATTTGAGGTATATAAGACAGCCTGAACTGGGGATGAGGCAAGGTGCCTTTGGGACTTCCAAAGGTCATTGCAGGATGATAAGAAGAACAGACATTTAGTAAATAGAGGTTTGTCCTAGCCTATAGATAGGTCAAAAGGAGTTATCTCTGATAATCTTTTAATGCCTCTAATCCAAATATTTCTAGGTAGTTAAGAGAGAGGGGCAGAATATTCTCTTAAGCCAGAAGCTAAACTTGCCTTTAGCTAGAAGTAATCTGCGTATCACTGAGGCACATCTTCTTCTGGACCCCCACAGCTATGTACAGTAAAGATAATGAAAATATTTCCCATTTCCACACCATTACAAAGAAATTGTACATCTATATGATGTTCCAGAGTTATTTTGAGCAGTTAATTAGATTTTAGATGAGTATTACCTTTTCATGCCTGTTACTTCAGGTAGCAGCTTTTATAAAGTAACATTACATCATTTGGGTCAATTGTGAGGAAATTTGTTAATTTTTTGTATTTTTATTTACAAGTCAAAAATCAAAATGATCCTCCCCTTTATAGTATTGTATGGAAAACACACACACTAAATAAATTCAAGCCAATTAATATATGCCTATTTTTCTGTGCCTTGAGAGAATAAAGGGAAATTGGCCTACATGGTGGGTGGCAATATAAAATTTTACCACCCATTCAGAAAACAATTTGATAACACATCAGAAACCAGGGAAATTCTTATAACCTTTGACTCAAGTAATTCTGCTTTCATTGACTAACCTTAAAGGAATTAGGTTACTGAGATTTTCACTGCAGTAATCTAAACTTAAAAAGCATTAATAACAAAATAATTTGATTTTTCAATAATAAGGAATCGGCTAAGAAATTGTGGCACATCAATTTAATAGGTTATTAACAAGGCCATTGAAACAAGAAATATGAAGATGGGTAGCTACATGGCCAAAAGTTAGTGATGTGATACTTAGAAATAATCAGCGTAAAATGATATAACTATATAAGATGGATATGTATATAGATAATTATTGGTAAATAATGCAAATAAGAAAGCAGTTGTTAGGATGTTAAGCATATGGATATATTTTTAAATTTCTCTAATATTTTTATAATATTTTAACAGTGTCTTTTAAAATTAAGTCTTCTGAAAGAATTATCTCTCCCTCTTTGGTCAGGTTTTTTTTTTTTTTTTGACACTGTTTTACCTTTAAAACTAAAGGCAGTCTCTTACTTACCCTGGCATTTTTCATATTTTACTTAATATCCTATTTAATCCTTCCAAACAGTGCCATAATGTAGGTTTTGTTGTACAGTTTTTAAAGGAGGACACTGATACAGGGAGTTAAAGCAATTTGTCAGTACTGCACAGGTAGCAAATAGTGGAGCTTGGGTTCCTCCAGATTTAATCTGACTCATATTTCTTTGTTCTTAGTCAATATTCTGTTTCATAGTAGGATTATTTAGTTACCACTCCCACTCTCCCATGGGAGAGTCTTCTTAAATCCAGGAATAAAGTCTTTATATCTTCTGTGGCCCCTGGCACAGATAACTTGGCATTAGTAGAAGCTAGCAATTTTAATTAAAATGAACAAAGGTAAATTATACTTTATTCTTTCACTTTCAAGAATGTCATAGACTTTTCAGTATGTGGTTATATACCTAATAAAACAAATTTATTTAACATATATTGTATTCAGTGTTTTCTACATATGTAAGAAATGGAATATTTAGCCTTTATTTAAAAAGGAAAGCTAGGTTTTTCTCTCTTCCAGACTTGAAGCAATTTACGCTAATTACAAAATTCTTTGTTGTGTTTTAACTACTAACTCAAATTTTTCAAGGAAGGTGGAATATTTGCCCCATCTTGATACCAACTTTTCGTTACTTGTTCACTCTGACCTTTTAAAAAGTTCAGTAGTAATTTTCATAAGAATAGAGATCATGTCTATACTGTTGAGCATTATGTCCACTGTCTAATTCATGATGCTGAAAAATATGTTGAATAAATGACACATTGTTTTTATTATACAAGATAAGCACTTTACATACATTATTTAGTCCTCCTTATACCCCATTTAATTGATTTCGTTATATGATGAATTAGAAGAAGTCTTAATTTGCCAAAAGTTGTGAGTTAGGATTCTAACCCAGTTTTGACTCAGGCTTTTGCATTTAGCCATTGCTCCACCTTATCCTTCACAGAAGGATCTAGGAGTAACGAAAATAGTTTGAGATTGAGACACATATCTCTGATTATTTAGTTTTTTACTCTTTATATGATTAGCAATATCATTTTTATGATCCATATGTATCTTAATATTCCATTTAAAACTTTTGAATCTACGATAGCTTTGCTCAGCATGCAAAATATAATGGAATTCACATTCTGACACTTGTTTCATTACCTCGCTGGACTCCCACATTAGTGTGTTGCCTTTACAAACAAAAATGGTTCTGCTGGCACACTTCTCATTTATTTTAAAAATTTTGATTGTATCTGAATCACTGTGGACACTAACTTTTTAGAAGTGTTTAAAAGTTTTTATGTGGTAAGTAAATATGGTTATGCTACCTGCCAACTCTACCTTTTTCAAATTATAAAATTTATTTTATAAAATGTCCTTCATTATTTATGAGACCCTTTAATGAATTTCTTGTATTAGGTATCTGTAGGGTACTTGAAGTTTTTATTACACATAATAAAATGGTTTTCCTTTATTAACATCTTTCATGGTTGAGGTAGAATATAAACACAGTCATCAAATTTTGATCAGTTTAGCTCTAAAATAAATTTAGACACATAATTGGTAACTGATAGCCTTTAGTAGAACAAGCTTCTAAAAGCAATATTTGTACTTAGTGTTTCAGTATGTGCTCTATTAAAACTTTTCACCATTGATATACAACAACAAGCAATTTAGTGAACTTGTTACCAAAAGGGCCTGGTAAAAATTTTGGCTCTTCTGAGAGCACTGAGATATCTATCAAGAATTCATCTAAAGTAGAGAAAACCTTTTTCATTTATTTCTCTTTATGACAAGTATATAAACTATTAAGGTTAAGTGGGTGGGGCAACCGGAAGTAATTACTAAGGCCAGTGGCATTTTTGTGGTTTAATAAAGGCAGAAGCTAATTATTCAGTTTTTATTTAAGTGAAATGGTGCCAAAAAGGAGGTTCCTGCAGAGCAGCTGCACTCCTTCAGTGTTACCCTAATTTACCAAAGACACAACTGTCACAAACAAAACTTTTAAACTTGATATATAGCCACAAAAGTAAGGAGGCTTTTGTTTGGAGTGCATGCAGAAGAACTCCTTTATACAAATCAACCGGCAGATGACGGACAATGATGAAAATTTGATTCTTTGAAGTCATAATAGTCATTGAAATGTGTGAAATTCTGGTATTGAAAAGAGAGCGGCCAGCAAGACTCTAAATCCTGGGTGGTTGCAAGAAGCTTGCTGGGAGGTTTTTCTGCATTTTGACACCAACTTCCCATTGCTTGTTCCCTGCTTCCTTTGTTAAAAAAAAAAAAAAAAAGTTGAATTCACACAAGATAAATGGGACAGTTGATAACCGAATCATACAGTTTTTATGTGGAAAACTAATATTTTATAATGGAAATTGGTATTTGAAAGAATAAAGTTCATTTATATATACTAGCAAATACTTTATGATTTTTTAAATTTCTCTTCCATTTAACTACACTTGTGAAATGAAAGGTCACATATCAGCTCTACTAGAATTTAAAATTGTAGAAGAGATAGTACTGAAAGAGTAGAACTTTGGAATTATGGTATACATCTTTTCAGTAGCAAATTTTTAATTGAGTGTCCTTTAATCTATGAATCATAATTACTATTTTTAAATTGCATGTCGTACATATATTTCTGAAACTTTATTAAGATAGGAGCATTCTTTAATAGTAGGAATATTGGTTTCATGTTTGACCCAACTGCTTAAAAATTAAATGTTTTAAAGTTTAGTAAATCTGTGTATATTATCTGTACAGGAACTTGATTAGAATTTACAGATAATTATTAACCGGTGGGTCTTGAAGTTCTTCCGTTGCCAACTTCAAGGCTTCTCATACCTTATCTGATTTAACTTTTTGTAATCTAAAAAAAATGGATGAATTGTTATTTATAAGTTATCTTTTACCAATAAAATGAGAAATCTGTAAGAGGCAATATTGACATCTTCAAAGCATTTCTATCTTTTATGAGTAGGGTTAAGAAAAATGGCAGATGATCCCTATTGCAATGCAGAAGTAGAAATCTAGAGAGACTATCATTAGTTCAGTATGATTTAAATTATTTGCAGATGTTTATTTTTTAATTTTGGCAAAAGTTGAGTCACAGGTAAGTCAGTGAGAACTTTAGGAAAAGCAAAGCATTGACGACACAGTTAAGAGTTCAACATAGTGCCTCATAGTTCGAGTATTACATTGTTTTAGTGGAATCTTGGAGTGAGAACTGTAGCCCATTGAAATGTCGCTTAAAGGACAGGTTCTTCTGTCACTAGCTGAAGCTGTGTGGATGAAATGATAACAATAGAGTGTCTTAATGCATTTTAAAAGTGTGAGAAATCAGTTTGTCTAGACTAAGAGTGTGCCTACAGGGACTAGGAATTTAGAGCTTCAGTGCCCTTTAGGTGTCAAATATGTGAGAGTTGCCAAACCTTTTTATTCTCTCTTTGGCAGCAGCTCAGTTCAGCTGCAGTACCTCGCATGCAGGGATGCTACGTCAGAACAACTTGGGCTACAAAATTCAGAAACTCATTTGTTTGAATGAGCTTTAAATTGGTGGGAGATATCAATAAATAATTGCCATAAAATTTGGAAGCTGGGAGTTGAGAGTTCAAAATATAAGGGGTTTAACAACATTTTATAGCTACTTATTTTAAAGAAGTTTTCATTCCTAAAAAATCATTCCATTCCTTTCTACTTTGATAGTACAAATCAAGAAGTACTATTTCCATTTTTAAAAAGCATTATCGGCTTTTTAATTAATTACTTTGGCATATATACATCACACTTAATAAAGAAAAAGTATGTTTCCTGAGATAACTAGTGTTAGGAATATAATATTTCCTTTTCTATGTCTTAATTTGAAGAGTGGCCAACTTATAGTTCCAGTTTTTATGAACTCAGCTCAGAATGGAGGGGTTACTGTGGAATTTGGAAACGATGCCTTACCCCTTAATTTTGTAACACATTTATATTGTTGGTTTATACCCCGTTTCAACTGTAGCTGATGAGGTAGTACATATTAAGATATACAGTGTTAAATAATAAATACAACAGATTGCAAATGCTATAGTGAATTCAAAGGGAAATAACTGTCAAGGACTCCCCAGGACCTAATTCTCTTTCAAGCTCTTCATTAGAAGAATATGCTTTAGAAAATCATTAAACGTGTAATACCAGAAATTACTTTTCTTTGAAGTTGAACTTGACAATTAAAAATTACCAATTAAAACTTACATTCATACGTTTAAAAAGTACGTACCAATTGCACTCATTTTGTTTTTTTTATTTTATCCTATATTAAAAGAAACTTTAAAAAAATGTAGGCACATAACAAGTGCATATTGGTGTAAATGTTTACATGGATCATTTAGATAGTTTCTCCAAAGAGACAAATTGTGGCAAAGTCACCACACCTAATTATTGGTATTGTATTAAGCAGAAGATTGGTAGCCAGCTAAAATAACTTCAAAGAATTGTGTTTTTAATCTGTGGGTAGAAAGACTAAGAGTCAGAAATACACTTAGTGTTTTCCCAGTACATGTTGCAGCACTAAGTATTTATAATAATTCATTGATACAAAACATTGATTAGAATAGAACTACAAATTTGGTATAATTATTTTCCTGCTAACTGTTCTTTTTAACCATTCATGCAGTTCATTCATTTATTTTGCTACTGTTGTGCAGCATCTTGTTTTAAAACTGCATGAATTAGACATAATAATTTTGTACTGGCAACATTTATTTTTACTAATTCTTTTCTTTTAAATCTTTTTATTTTTCAATTACAGGTGGCATACAATATATTAGTTTCAGGTGTACAACACAGTGATTAGACATTTATCTGTCTTACAAAGTATTCACCCTGTTAAGTCTACTACCTACCTGGCACCATACATAGTTATTACAATGTTATTTCCTATATTCCTTATGCTAGTTATACTTTACATCACCATGACTGTTTTTATAACTACCAGTTTGTACTTCTTAATTCCTTCATTCTTTTCACCTATCCCTCAATCTCTCTCCCATCTGGCAGCCATCAGTTTATTCCTTTTTATTTATTATGTATTTTAGAGTCCCACGTATAAGTGAATTCATATTGTATTTGCCTTTATCTGACTTATTTCACTTAAGTCCATCCATGTTGTCACAAATGGCAAGATATCATTCCTTTTTATGACTAATATTCCATTACAAACACACACACACTATCCATTCGTCTATCAATGAACACTTAGGTTGCTTCCATATCTTGGCTATTGTAAGTAAATAAAGCTGCAATGAACATAGGGTGCATATATCTTTTCAAATAGATGCTTTGGGTCTTTTTGGATAAATATCCAGAAGTGAAATTTCTGGGTCATATGGTAGTTGTGTTTTTAGTTGTTTGAAGAACCTCCATACTGTTTTCCATAGTGGCTGCACTAGTATAAAATTACACCAGTGCACGAGGATTCCCTTTTTTCCACATCCTCGCCAATACTTGTTGTTTGTTGTTATATTGATGGTAGCCATTCTGACAGGTTTGAGGTGATATCTCATGGTTTCAATTTGCTTTTGTCTTCTTTGTCATAGATTAATTGACCATGTAAATAAGAGTTTATTTCTGGGCTCTCTATTCTGTTCCGTTGATACAGTGTCTTTTTTTATGTTAGTACCATACTGTTTTGATTGCTTTAGCCTTGTGGGCATAGTTTGATATCAGGTAGTATGACACCTCCATCTTTGTTATTCTTTCTTAAGATTGATTTGGCAGTTTGACGTATTTGTATTTCCATATAAATTTTATCATTATTTGTTCTAATTCTGTGAAAAATGCCGTTGATACTTTGGTAGGGATTGAATCTGTGGATCGCTTTGGGTAGAATGGATATTTTAACAATATCCATCTTTACTTCATCCTTTCCAATTTGGATACCTTTTATTTTTTCTCTGATTACTGTGGCTAGGACTTAATACTATATTGAATAAAAGTAGTGAAGGTGAACATCCTTGTTTCATTCCTGATCTTAAAGAAAAAGCTCTCAGCTTATCACTGTTGAGTATGACCTTAGTGGTGGGTTTGCCATATATGAAATAGGCCTGTGTTGTTACACATTTCCCTCCTAGAACTGCTTTGGCTGTGTCCCATAGATTTGGGGTTGCTGTGTTTTCATTTTCATTTGTCTCAAGGTACCTTTTGATCTCTTCCTTGATCTGGTTGTCAATCCATTCATTGCTTAGTAGCATGTTATTTAGCTTCCATGTGTTTGTGTATTTTTCACTTTTCTTCTTGTAATTGATTTCTAATTTCATACATTGGTATCATTGTGATTGGAGAAGATGCCTGATATAATTTTAGCTTTCTTAGATTTATTGAGGGTTTTTTTGTGGACTAACATGTCTGTCCTGGAAAGTGTTTCATATGCACTTAAAAAGAATGTATACACTGCTGCTTTTGGGTAAAATGTCCTAAAAATATCAATGAAGTCCATCTGATCTAAGGTGTCATTTAAAGCTACTGTTGCCTTGTTGCTTTTCTGTTTGGATGATCTATCCATTGATGTCAGTGGGTGTATTACTGTTGATCGCTCTCTTTATGTCTGTCAATATTTGCTTTATATATTTAGATTTTCCTACGTTAGGTGCATAATGTTTACAAGAGTTATATTCTCTTGGTTAGTTGACCCCTTTAATTATTATTAAATGGCCTTTTTTGTCTCTTGTTACAGCCCTTGTTTTAAAGTCTATTTTATGTGATATAAGTATTGCTACCCCAGCTTTTTTTTTTTTGGTTTCTATTTGCAAGAAATAGCTTTTCCCCATCCTTTACTTTCAGTATCTGTCTTTCAATCTGAAGTGTTTCTTGTAGGCAGTATATTTACGGATATTTTTATTGATTCATTCTGTCACCCTATGTCTTTTGATTGGAGCATTTAGTTCATTAAAAGTAATTATTGATAGGTAAGTATTGCCATTTTATTGTTTTCTGGTTGTTTTTGTTCTTTTTTATTGTTTATTTTTTCTCTCTTGTGTGTTAATGACTTTCTGTAGTGTTGTTTTTGTTTTGGGTTTTTTTTTTTTCTTTATTGTATATCTCTGGTGGTTTTTTGGTTTGTGGTTACCATGTGCTTTATACATACCAAGCTATGTTTGTAGCAGTCTATTTTAAGTTGATGGTTGCTTAAGTCCGAACACATTGTAAAGTCACTACAGTTTTTCTCACCCTCTCTATGTTTATGTTTTATCATTATTGTTTACTTCTTTGGCGTGTATGTTTGTGTGTACCCCTAATTTATCATTATAATTACACACGATCTTCCTAATTTTGTCTTTGTACTAGCTTCATAGTTGTTTGATCTGCTGCTTTTAATGTTTGCCTCTGTCAGTGAAAATTTTTTTGCTTTTTTATATTTTCTTATTCATGTTTTTGATCTTTTGTTTTCTATTTAAAGACACCTCTTTAACTTTTCTTATGTTAGTGGTTTAGTTATGATGAATACCTTTACCTCTTTCTTGTCTGGGAAAATCTATCCTTCCATTCTAAGTGATAGCTTTGCTGTGTAGAGTTTTCTTGGTTGTATGTCTTCTCTTTTTATCTCTGAATATTTCATGCAGGTCCCTTCTGGCCTACTAAGTTTATGTTGAAGAATCAGCTGACAGTCTTATTTGAGCTCCCTTGTACATAACTAATTGCTTTTTTTTTTTTTTTTTTCCTTTTTTGCTTCTTTTAAGATTGTCTTTCACCTTCGGCATTTTAATTTTTAATTATGATGCATCTTGCTGTGGGCCTCCTTGGGTTCATCTTGTTTGGGATTCTGTACTTCTTGGACTTGTATGTCCATTTTCTTTGCTAGGGTAGGGAAGTTTTCAGTCATTATTTTTTGAAATAGGTTTCAATTCCTTGCTCACTCTCATTCTGGTACCCCTATGATGAAAATGTTGGTACACTGGATCTTGTCCCAGAGTTCTAATTTTTTTTATTTTAATTTTTTTTTTCTGTTCCATTGGGTATTTTCTGCTATCTTGTCTCCAGTCACTGATTCGATCCTCTATCTCATCTAATGTATTCTTTGATTCAGTTATTGTATTCTTTATTTCTGACTGGTTCTTTTTATGGTTTCTATCTTCTTATGAGGTTCTAAGATCATCTGTTCTTCTCCTAAGTTTATTAAGCATCCTTATAACCAGTGTTTTTAACTCTATTTGGTAGATTGCTTCTCTCCATTCCATTTAGTTCTTCTTCTAGAGTTTTGTCCTGTTCTTTCATTTGCGATATATTTGTCTCCTCGTTTTGGCTGACTCCTTGTACTTCTATTTATTAGGTAGATCTGCTATGTCTCCCAGTGTTGGCCTTACGTAGTAAGTGTCCCTTGAGGCCTGGTGGCTCAGTCTCCCTGTTTACCTAAGCCAGGTGCTCCAGTAGTGTCCCTTACATCAGTGGGTAGGATTGACCTTCAGTATGACTGGCTGTGAGGGCTGGCCATGACAATAGTAGAGAAGTTGTTAGTATGCAGAAGTGGGGGCAGTGGCTAACTCTATGGAGCGGGAGCTGTATAAGCAGGGCTCTGGTGTCAGTCAAGTCTGTTCTTTGGGCATTTAGTTTCCAGAGCTGGTTGGGTAGGCCACTGGATGTGTTGCTTCTGCGAGGGGCTCTGGTACTGGTCAAGGTCAGCTGCTTTTTGTGCCTAGCTTAGAGTTGCATAGTGGGATCTACAGAGTGATCTGTATTTGGTTGCCATTTGTACTGGGCTCGTTGGTGCTTGGGAGTGACTATGCTACGAATTGACGCCCTCTGCCACTAGTGCCTGGCTTGGGACCCTTTGGTGGGCACCACAGTGTGAGCTCAGGCCAGCCACCTCTTGTGCCTGGTTTCTGGCTGTTTAGTTGAAGCTATGTTCCAGGCCAACACTGGCTGCAGCTTATACCAACCTTGGGGCTACCTTATAGGAGTGACAATGCAAATGAGACTGGTTGTCACTTATGCTGGGTTTGGGGTAGTTTAGTAAGAGGTACAGGGCATTCTGAGGCCAGTCACTGCTTCTTTGGGATTTGTGGACCTTTGAGACTTCAGGAAATTCGGTAGCATGAGCTGAAAGAGACTATTTCTATGGAGGAGCCACTGGAAGAAGTTTGGCTGGGCATGTGAGTTAGGTGGAGTGGGATCTCAGGTAATCACCAGGGCAGGAGGACCATTGTGAGCCATGTTAATGGAAAGCTCAAATTCGGCACCTGCCTGCACTGTGCCAGCACTTCAGGTCCAGACAAGCTGTCCTGACCCTTGCTTCTCCAGCCCTCGGCCTGAAGTTTGTCAGTTTAATTCCTTTCTGTATGCACCTAGTGCTTTTCAACCTGCTGCCTTTACGCTGAAGTCCAAAGTGAGTGAGTGAGTGACTCTGTGCTTGGGCCTTTAACACCTATAGTGCCTGTGTCTCCAGCAGCCCTCCATCTCACTGGGGTACAATCTCTGCTGGTTTTCATAGCCAGATGTTATGGGGATTCCTTTTTCTGGCCCTTGAGCTGGAACCTCTTGCTCTTCAGGGGGGATCTCTGCAGCCGAGATACCCCTCCTGATTCATTGCCTAATTCATGGATGTGGGACCTGCCCATTCCATATCTCTGCCCCTCCTACCAGTATGTGGCTTCTTTCTATTTTTAGTTATAGGACTTCTAGTCTTCAGGTGATTCTTCGTGATAGTTTTTCTATAGTTGTAATTTTGTTATGGTTATGATAGAAAACAAACAGCGTTTCCCTATTCTGCCATATTGACTGGAAGTCTTAACCAGTTATTTAAAATTTACTTAAGTGAATCATGATTTAAAAATGCTTCATTTATAAGAATGATATGGTTAACCCTAATGTGATCTTACTTCGATAAAGTATTTCCCGTTACTAGAGACTTAAACTCTGAATTCATTATTTTGGGTTCTGACTGCTACTATAATTTGATAAATATATCTAATCTGAGGCATCAAAATTGCATACATTCAGATTGTTACTGGGTAGAATTGAGCATTTGTTACTGGGTAGAATTACAAAGAGCATCAAGAAAGTTACCATTGTTTTTATCTTACATTTCAGCAAAAATTGTGCAACTTTTTTGGCTTACCTTATTGAATAGACTTGATGTATCTTTTTTTAAGTAGGTTTTACCAAAGAGAGATATATCAAAATGCTAATTAAAGTTGTTAATTGATATTGTTTACAAAAAGGTTCAAGCCTTCAACTGAAATGCCTCGTAATCAGTTTGACACAGAAACCACTGGAAATAGATTTTTTTAAATTTAAAATTTAATCACTTTTTATATCTCCTTACTTTTAATATTTCTTTATATTCTTTCTATTCTGACCAGTTATACTTGCTCATGAAATAAGAGTCTGTTGACTGCAAGCTCTTCTACCAACAGACTCTTCAGAAATTACCAATACTTTGTTGGATAAAAGGGTCCTAAAATTTTTTTATGAACCCTTTTTCACTGTACCCTCGTACTCCCCCAACATATTTTTCCCAAATATCAGAACAGCAGTTTATATGGTAAAATAGCAGAGTAGTGAAATAAGCCAGAAAGCTTTTAACAAAACTCAACTTACAAATAAATCTGAATAAAGTTGCATGAATGTAAAAAACAACAAAGTAGAGTGTATGTGGGCTGTTAGATACATGTTTGCTTTTTTTTCTGTAGGATATCACTACTTTAACTGGTGTTCCAGAAGAGCATATCAAAACTAGAAAAGTCAGGATCTTTGTTCCGGCTCGTAATAACATGCAGTCTGGAGTAAACAACACGAAGAAATGGAAGATGGAGTTTGATACCAGGGAGCGATGGGAAAATCCTTTGATGGGTTGGGCATCGACGTGAGTAATTTGGTTTCATTTGAATATTGTTTTCAGCTTTCCTTCTCTATGTAGATTTTCCTTTTAAATATACTGACTTTCAAACTCTTTCATGTATAGTATCACAATACTTTTTGAGACTGTATAGGCATCACTGTGTTCTATGATATAGATATATATTACATTTATTTAAATATAAGATATATTTAATATTCATATAAGTGCGGTCCAGCACAATGAACCATAGGAAGTCTTTTTCAGGGTATTATTTACTAGATAAAATGGCTGACATTGTGAGCACTGTTAGCATGTTCCCCAAGCTATGTACATTAGCTTAAGATGTACTATTTAAATAGTATTAATAGTGATACTTATTTTGAAATAAAAATTTCTTTATAAAGTATTTTTTTGTTTGTAAGGGGAAGAGACTAGATGAGTTTAGATATTAGCTATCTTGAGGGAAACTTTTAAGTTCCTGAGCTTTGTGATTAATAAATGTATACTGCACTGGAACAAAGTGGTCACAAATTTTGTGGCACCAATGAAATCAGTGACCTAAATCTCTTTGATGGAATATGGCCCAAATGGTAAATAGCAGAACTGCCTCTAGTTGAATAAAAGAAGCTTCTACTAGAGAAAACAGCCAGACAGTCTAGAAAATTATTATTCTTATTAAGACTCCTAGAACATTGTGTGTCCAGGTTTCAGTTGAAGATAGTTATCAGTAAATTATCTCACTTTAGAAAGTGTGATATTTAACATTTTTTCCTGTCAATGTACCTGGGAGAATTTTTGTTAAAAATATTGGCTGTGTTGCTATTTAAATAGAATATTTTATTTAGCAAAATGATCTATAGGCACAATATTTTTAGGTGTGTTGTATATTTGGATTTTATATCTCATGTTATATGTGGAGCATCGTTGTAAATCACATTTGTAGAGACTAACAAAATTTATAAGGAACAACTTTGTCCATATCCAGTAGTTGAAATATTATTACTCTTTAAGTCACTTGAGATTTTAATGTGTTCATCTCTATGCTGGATTCATCCACTGCACTCTTTATTGATGGCATTTGGTTAGTTTTCAATGGGGGTTATTATGCATAATGCTAAAATGAAGATTCTTGTACATATCTTTTGGTGAACTTATAACTTCTTGTTAATAGGCCAGTTAACCCCTGAAACGTTATTTATCAGGTAATAAACCTATTTATGTTAAGAAGTATCAAAACCTATTAATTCTCTTATGCTTATCTAGTTAATAGCAAGTGGCAATTAGATGAGTTTTGTTCTAGCAGACAGTTAAATTACTGATAAGACCTTGAACTTGTAGAGAATATATTTTATGCTTTCTTAGGGTGGGTCTGTTTCAGTTTTACCCCTGGTCTTAGTCCTGGAATGTAGTGTTTAAAAAGGCATGGCCTTTGAGGTTTTGACGGAAAGCACAGGAGTTTACCCAGTCCTCCTAACTCTGTGGGGCTCCTAACTCATTCTCCCCTGTAGCAAGGAGACAGCTGCTGAAATCTCTGCTCAGTTCTTCAGCCTTCTCAGCTGTTGTTTAGAGCCTTGCTTATTCATGTGTAGTTTAAAAGCTACCTGCTCTGAGGATTCCTCCTTTTCACTATTTTTACCCCTAAATTTCCAGTTCCATTGGCAATCCTAAACTCCATTTACAGACTCCTTGTGCTGATGAGACTAAAGCTTTCTGCTTGAGTTCTTGGTGCTTCTAGCTTTTTGAACTAGAGAGTACCTTTAGAGCATGAGTCCCTAACCCCCAGGCCACGGGCCAGTACCAGTCAGTGGCCTGTTAGGAACCGGGCGCACAGCGAGAAGTTAGCAGCTGGGGAGCTATGGAACCTTCCTCTGTATTTGCAGTTGCTCCACAATGCTAACTAGCATCACTGTCTCAGCTCCACCTCAGATCATCAGGCATTAGATTCTCATAGGAGCACCAGTCTCTGGTGCCAAAAAGGTTGGGGACCGCTGCTTTAGAGATGAAACTATGTAAACCTTGATTTTCTCCAGTGTGGGTCCCTTCTTTCAAAGGTTGAATCTTTTCCAGTTCCTTTCCTGCTTTTTGGTTACTCTGGTCTCTTCAAACAGTTTTTTGTTGTTGTTGGTTTGTTTTTTTTTTACTGTCTTATCTAGAGTTTATAATTATTATGTAATTTTTAGGTAGATAAATCTGATTTTAATGGCAGGCAAATCTGCCTTTACCTAAATTAGAACCTCAATAATTGAGAACTGAGCAAATAAAGTCCAAAAATATAAGCACAAATTGTACTTAGTAAACACTGAAAAGAGAATATACAGTTGGGGTATGAAAGACTTCTTGGAAAGTATTGGTATTCAGTGTGAACCATGAGAAATGATTGGGATGCACTTCTGTATGCTGAGGTAATGGCCTCTCTCTATATTTCAAGTGGAAGGAACAGATTGAGCTGGTAGGAACTGTAATGACTGAAAAAAAATTTCCCCCTCCCACTAAGTTCTAGCTGGACTAATAAGTTAATAGTGAGAAAATAACAGGAGAAAATGAAATTTTAATATGTGCTCATAGAGAATTCACATAGGCCTGAAAATTCCAAAGACAGGCAAAATTGGGCATATGTCATTTTTGACAAAGGAGAAAAGGAGGAAAAGGGGACCTTAGATTTCAAAAGTGAAAATGGGTGATTTACAGGTAATTGAGGAAGAGTAGAATAAACATGGCAGGCAAATTCCTGCTAGGTAACCCAGAAGCAATGGGACTCGGGGTGGGTGATTCAGCCACCATGCCCCTGCCTGTATCCCTCCCATCCACTATACTCAATTGAAATTAGGCTAAGGCAAACATCCTAAGATTTATTCTCTGGAGCAGGCCTTTCCTTCCGAATCTTCAGAAAGGCGTAGGGTCAGAGGTTCTTTAGGCCTTTTGTTTCATAATAACCAGCTTAAAATTAGTATCCCAAAAGGCACAGTTTGCGGGGTTGTAAAGCTTTTTGGTCCCTTTCAGAACGTACAGGCTACATTTAGAGGAACAGTTAGTAATCTGATTTGATTGTTTATTTTGAAGGGGAGTAATTAAAAGACTAGAAAGTAGGTTCTGATCATATTATAGAGGTACTTAAACACCAGGGTAGGAGATTGAAATTGGTGAACAGCAGAAACTAAAGTTTTTAAGTTGAGCAGTGAAGGAGTTTGGGAGTTGAACTTTAAGATTAATATAGCAACATGATGAAGAGTGGATGGGCATCCAAAAAGGAGGCAGAAAGATTAGTTAGGAAAATACCATAGCAGTTTGAGGAAGAATAAAAAAGGGTGTAAGGTCATGGTGACAACATACCTAGAAAAAGAACTGCAAAATATAGGAGATAGAGAAGGGTAGAAACTGAGTGGCTAGAAGGATGGTGGCTTTAGTGATGTGAAGTGTTACTATTTAACCTACAGATGTAATTATTCACAAAGTAAGGATAATAGTGAAGGCTGTACCACCTTTGCAGGAAATAGAGCTCCTGGGTCCTGAGTTTTTCCTACAGTTTTCTCTGTATTGTTTCTTATTCTCACCTAAGCTAATGTGTATGTCAATATTCATCAAATTCCTGTATTGTATTTGTTGAACTCTGTTCTCTGTATATTTAACTATAAACTGAGAAATTATACGTGCTTTGAAAAGGAGGAACCAATATAAAATTATCATTTATTAGTACTAATATAGCCAGCTAATGTGAAGCTCTTTTGTCTGGGGAGGGGCGAGGCAGGAAGGTTATGCTAGGAATACATAGGGATCTCAGAGTCCCAGAATAGTAACATAATGTATGACACGAGCTTCAGCAGCAACAGTTTATGGATCATCACTTCATTGAGAGCTACTTCCCATGTATTCTCTGTGTATCTTTCCACTATCCAAATTACTTCCCAAACCCTCTTTTCTGTATTTTACTTCCACTGTTTCTACATGATATTTAACAGAATAATATATTTACTTTTGAGAGATTCATAATAAACATTTATAGCAAACAATTCTCTGCCTTTTTATAAACAGTAATAAAAGTGACATTGCTGAAGTTATATGGTATTTTGTAAAGAATCTGTGTAGAGGTGTAAACATTACCACTATCTTAAATTGAAGGACTCAGATATCAGATCTTGGAGCTTTAAGTAGTCATGCTTTACATGTCAATGATGTAAAGAGTATTATCCACAATGATGGAAGGGTCATGAAGAGTGGGTGTTGTTGCCATCTGTTTTGGGGCGGAGGGCGGGGGTTGGTAACGATAGTACTGACAGTTGGACTCATCAGTAATTTTCTTAATTTGAATTTATAAGGTCAGTTTGAGAATCCTCTTGGGTTTTTTTTCATTCAACTAATTTTTCTTTTAAGAGTTGAATAAATTATTTTACTAAAGACTAAAAATTGCTGAATGCCTTTGCAATTAAAATTTGACAGAAAATTTCCCAAATTTAACGCAGAAAAAAATATTCAAACAGTTAACTGTTTAAAAGTGTTTATTCAAAATAAACATCAGTAGCGTACTTATTTGATATAGTAACTGTATTTTCTAAACATTTTACACTTTATTTTAAATATTGTTTATTAAATCCTGGGGAAAAAATTGTTTCTTACAGGGCTGATCCCTTGTCCAACTTGGTTCTGACCTTTAGTACTAAAGAAGACGCAGTTGCCTTTGCAGAAAAAAATGGTATGTTTGCTGTTTTTGTTTTACTTTAACAAATGAAATCAAAATACAATTTTATGTTCTTAATGTTAACCAGAATCAGTCAGGGAAATAGAATTTAAGTTGAAATTCTTCAATGTATCTAAACCAGTCAGTGGTTTTAAGAGTTTTTACAGCATCAGAACAGCCCTTTCCAAAAAATAAATTTAAATGGAATGCCCACATAACATAAAAGCCAAACTGCTCTAATTTGAAGTAGAGGCATGGAATAAAACTTTTCTAACTCCTCCCTTGTTTATGAATCCCTCTGCAAAATCACTAACATTTGGTTTTTAAACTCTAATTGAACCTTTCAGTTTTGACACCTGTTTATTAATTTCTTCTTTGGCTCTTCAAGCCAAATCCATGTCTGTTATTCCACCTAATAGCTCTTTAGTTATTTGAAAATAGTTATTATCATAGCCACTCTCAATCATCTCTTGATTGCATCATTTTCTTCTGTGCTTGATTTAGTCTCATGTTGTTTTATAATTTCGTGTAGCCTAAGCATATAAAGTTTACAATAGTGTAACATCCAAGTCCTTCTCATTCACTTACCCAGAACAATGTCCTGTCCTGCAAGCTCTTTTCATGGTAAGTGCCCTATACAGGTGTTCCACTTTTTCTTTTGTACCGTATTTTTAATGTACCTTTTCTGTGTTTATGTTTAGGCACACAAATTCCATATAACCCAGGTGTGTAGTAGGCTATACCTTCTAGGTTTGTATAAGTGCATTTTGTGATGTTTACACAAGGAAATCACTTAATGACATTTCTCAAAGTATCCCCATTGTTAAGCGGCATGTTAACTATTGGTTTATGTTGAGCTTAACAAAAGTGCAAAATGTCTTTTTTTTTTTTCTCATTTTCTACTGTTAAGCTGTGTAACACAGTAGTGAAGAGAGGCTTTGGAGTTAGACCAGTCTGAATTCTAATCCTCATTATTCTACTTTGAAGATATGTGATTTGGGATTAATTTCATAATGAACTTTTTTTTTCACTGTTGAAATAATAGCACTTATGGTGTACCTAGTTCAGTACCTGATACAGTAGACACTTGGTAACTCAAATTCTGACCCCTCCCTCTCTCAATCCGGTATTTCTGCTGTTTGTCTCAGATTTAAATGCACTATTGTACATTTGTCCCTAAAATATTGTTGTTCTAGTTGGTCAAATTGAATATGAATCTAATTTAGTTGTCTATTTGAATAAGATAATGTCTACTTAAATATTCTGTTAGTATAAGGTAATATATAAATGTAAAATATTAGTGTTATTTAACGTATTTGACATATATGTAAAAGCACTAAAGGTTAGTATTATTAATATCTAAGTATTTGCTTTTTACCTCAAGTTAGTATTGTATAATTGCCTGGATTTGCATCCATGTTGAGTCTCTTACTATTTGTATGATTTGTACTTCCATTTTCTCCTATAAATAGTGGTAACTGACAATTGAATGAGTTAATAAAAAAGTGCTTAGAATATAAATAGCTATATAATAGTACATAAATTCAATTAGTAGTTGACTTTTAAAAACTAAACTTTTTGTAAGTATAATTCCTTATTAACACTTTCTTGGCAATTTTCAAATTTCTGATTGCATAATCTCAAAGTGATCATAGTCTTTAAGATATTTTGTTTTAAAATTAACATTGTTTTTTTTTAAACTTGTGGAAGAAAAATTTTTTATCTATCCTTATAGGGTCTAATAATCAAATTAACATAA
Source organism: Pteropus alecto (assembly GCF_000325575.1). Taxonomy (NCBI): domain Eukaryota; kingdom Metazoa; phylum Chordata; class Mammalia; order Chiroptera; family Pteropodidae; genus Pteropus; species Pteropus alecto. Next base: position 4,295,628 of record NW_006436284.1, read on the forward strand.
GACAGATTAAATATATGATACCCAAAGACAAGTGTGCAGTTGAGGTTTTTATGCTATCCTGAACTAGGGAATGGGATAGGGCTTCAAAGGGGAGGAGGATAACTCACAGAATGATAAGAAGGAATGTTTGTCCTGCCCTACAGGTAGGTCATTCAAATAAAAGTTATTTTTGGTAATAGCTCTTTATGGGTCAGCCCCCCTATCTAAATTCTTTTAGGTAAAGGAGAGGTAAAGTTTTTCTGTATCTGCCTGGACTCGATTGCCTTGAGCTGAGAATGAACCTTATATGACTTCAGTTGTGATGTGAATTGCAGGTGTGAACTAGCCACTGCTGTTGTTGAAATCAGGTGCTGATCTCCCCAGGAAAGAAAACTGAACGTTATCAAAGACGGTATAACTTGAAAAAACTTAGTGGCTAGTTCCTTATGAAACTGTTGGCCCACAGTAGATTAGGAATTTTAACATACAAGGTGGCAAGAATTATATCTGTCTTAGTCACTACACAAAACCTACACAATGGATATCTGGTGACATTACCGACTTTCTAAAATGTAATAAGAATTTGAAGCCACCTTCATCTCCTGGGAAAGTCCTCAGTGACTATCCCACCCTTGAATTCACTATAGTACTTGTGATCTGCTGCATTTATTTAACATTTAGCATTATATATCTTTAAATAGATGAATTCTGTTTCTAGCTATTATGGCAGTAAATCTAGACAAACATCATAGAATGGTACAAAATCATGGAGTGGAGGATCTTTTTCAAATTACCTAGCATCCTATCCATTCTAATTTGCCTCTCTTGAATAGGTGAGTAATGGGAAGGCAGGGGCATAGAAACGGACCTCTCCTCCCCCCACACCTAAGATTTTGTTGTGAGCTAGTGCTATTGAAGGTCGGGTGAACCAATGTTTGATAAGTTAAGGCATTAAGAAACATTTCAGAAACACTAATATATGAAAACTGTTGGATTAAGAGGCTAGTAACTAGGATTCTCATGATTGTCTGCCTCACAGGAGAGCTTGAACAAGGCATGTTTCACTATACTTAGCCTTTATAAACATGCTCCTTACTTTGAAATGAGAAGTAGGATTGTGTAAATGCTCCAAAACTATAGGTGTAAGGATATTAAGCCCATGGACCACCTCATATCTTTATTTCTTTACTGTCTAAACCAGTGCCTTGTTCATCATATGCTGTAGAAGGGGAAAAAATGTTTTTGTTGATATAGATGATTCTTTGCTGATAGTAAAATGTTTGCCTTTCAATAGTACCTAGAAATAGGTTAGGTTAAATTAATACTACCACACAAAAGGTAATTTGTATACTCGGGGACTCTTCTGAAAATGAGCCACCTTTCATTCATTCCCTTCTTAGTTTTCTCATTTCTCTTACTTTTAAATGGTTAAAAAAGGGGAGTGGGCATCATTTCCCTTGACATTATAGAGAATCACTATATTGAGGAACAAGATTATATTTCAAACTTGGGTAATGAGCATCATCGCAAAAACTAACATTAACACTAAGTTATGAGCTAGTTACTACACTGAATACTTTTTATTCTAATTTAATCCTCATATATCTGTATGAAGCAAGAACAGTTATTATCACCATTTTTATAGTTTAAGGCAACTGAGGTTTTAGAGACGTCAAATAACATTAACAAGGTGAGATACTTATAAGTGGGTGAGCAAGTTTTGTTTGAATGCAGCCATATTCATTCATTTATGTATTGCCTATGACTGCTTTTTAGCTATACGGGAATAGTTGTAATAGAGAACACAGGATCCCCAAAGTCTAAAAATATTTTCTATTTGCTTATTTACAGAAAAGATTTACTGAGCCCTGTATAAAACTTATTTTTACCATCTCAATACCAAGACCCTTTTTTCTGATATTTTTATAAATTCAAAATTACTCTTTATTCAAACATCTTGCAGGGCCTATACCTAATAGATATGTTCCTCAACTAATAATTCAAAGTTCTTCACAACATAAGCAGTAAATCACTAAAGCATTAACCTAGCTTTATCTTACTGTGCCCAACTAACTCATTCTACCCTTATCGCTAGATGTACTTTCCTCCATCTACGTTACTTGTGTTCCCTTATTCATCATTATCCCTATGAACTCCAACTTAGTCTTCAAAGTACATTTTAAATGTTACCTCCTTCTTGATCCCCTATATTATTTCCCTTCCCCACCCCCAACTGGATGTGCTCTTTCTTTCTTTCAGCATTCACAGTAATTTGTTCCTTTCTTACAGTTCTTAGAGTTTTGTACTTTATACTTTTTTGGTATTCAGTATGTTGATTACCCTGTTGTTATGCCAGCAGTGGTGGCTAGGCTCTGGAGATCAGTGGTTAAATAGGCATAATCCTTATACTCAAACTGTAATATTTTATCCTGCCTACTGGATTATAAGCACCTACCAAAGAAACACCCAGTCCTATGCATCTTCATCTTTTAATGTGCTCAATAAATATTGGTGAATTTGAACAGTATATTTAACGATGTTATTTTCTCCAGATTATGATTTAAGTTTTTGTTCAAGGTGAATTTGGCTATTTGTTCTATTAGGAGAACTGTTAATTCCATCTAATTAGAAATCTGAAGAAAGAAAATTATAAAATCATTAGCAATTTCTTATAGTGTGTTTATAAAATACAACTGCAAAGGTTTTCTGTTCATTTGTAGTTTATCCTGAGTTTATTAAGGGTTAGCACCTTGGAGCATATTTCAGTGTACTTAAGATGATCATTTGATAACTTTAGAGTTGTTTTCAAGATGTATGTTATTTATTGTGAACTCTTTCTAAATACTAAGGCCTAGAGAAGTCAATAAAACAAGACCAAGATCAGTCATATAGTTCCTGATAGAGCCCAAGTTTCTAGTTCCAAGTCCTCTGGTTTTTTCTGTTGGAATATGCTGCTGTTATATCTTAAGTGTTAATCAGCTAGGTCTGTACTGTCTGATATGGTAGGCACATGTGACTCTGTAGCACTTGGAATATGTCCAGTTTGAATTGAGATATGCTATAACTGTAAAATAAATACAAGATTTTAGACTTAGTATTAAAATATTAAATTTTTATATTGATTACATATTGAAATGATTATATATTGGGTTGGGAAAATTTATTAAAATTAATTTTACCTGTTTAAGGATTTTTTAATGTGGCTACTAGAAAATTGTATGTGTGGTTCATTTATGTTCCTAGTGGACAGCACTGATCTAGAGTACTTAGCAATATACAAGATATATATTATATACGTATGTAAGTATTTCATTAATACATATCCTATGGGGAATATAAGAAATAAGAAAACCATATCCAACTTTGAAAAGTTCACATTTTATACTCAAGAAATCTATTCTTTAGGCACTCTTACCCAGTATGAATCAAGGGTAAGTGGAAACTCCGTTACATATAATAATGAAATGAAATAAAAGAGCTAAGAGAAACCTGTATTATTACACAACCCCCTATTTTCAATTTCTTAACCAAAAAGTAAGGTGTTGTGCAGGTCCATCTTTTTATATACGAATGCCCTCATCTCAGACTAAAAGAAATGTTCTCTTCTTTCTGTTATTGATAATTCCACCAACTTACCCGCTGCTTCTCTTTTTTTGCTTAGGTCTCTCTTCTCACCATACCTCATTTTCTGTGGAAGGCTGGTTCTGTGAAACGGGGCGGGAGGCGGGGGTGGGGAGACGGAGAGAGAAAAGAGTAAATGTCCTCCCTTGGCTTCTTTTCCCTCCTGCTCCCCACATTCCACAGTACCAACTCTGACTTCTCCCTCCCCCAACATACAAACTAAAGAAAATATAAATATCCCTGTGTCTTTTGGCTTTAATCCCAGATCTTCATCCTAAAGGTCTTTCTTTGACCTCAGCATATAGTCCTGAGAAACTCTTGAAGGATACTTTTTTTTTTCTTTTACAAAGAAAGGTTATCTGGTGTTTTCTTTGAAATGTAGATGAATCTTATTTCAGTTCTTTGTGTACTGAAAAGACCCACCTTTCTCACCCATGTGGCTTTTGTCTTGTGTTTCATGATGGGGTCGAATCCGTGAGGAGAAGGAAGCTGCATCTTTTAGAGAGGTGGAAGATAGCTTTAGAAAATTTTGGTAGTAGAAGGCTAGGATCTACTACCATTTACATGCTAATGAAAACCAGAAATGACTTTTTCCTTTTTTGATCTGATTTGAAACTTTGTGACTTTTCTTTGGTATGCCATTTCACCCCCTGTGTTTTTCTCATTGTTGTAAACTATAAAAACTCCTTTGAAATTCTCAAAATAGAGGGTTTCTTTTAGTAATAAAAAGACAGGATAAACTGCATTCTGTTCATAGTGGGTCTTTTGGGAAGGAAAACTCACCTCTGAAGTCACAGAAGGTAGGAGCAGGGAAGGATGCAGACAGGTCAAGCTCTTGATCCAGGGAAAGAAAGAGATTGGAGTTGCAGCCCAGGACACCAACTGCAAGGTCTACACTTCGACCTAACTTAAACCTAATGCGGGGCTCAACCTCACATTCATATATCTGTTAAGACAGTTTTTAATACAAAGAATTATGAGGCTAATACAGATATAAAACATGTGTTAAAGGATTTATTTTATTCACATGATATAAAGGAACTAGGTAGATATAATCAGTTCAAAGTAAAAGTTGAAACAAAAATTTATGTGGCAAAAAGGAATACAAAGGGAGACAGAATTGGGGCAGGGAATCAATTAAATCACTAGCTGTAGGACACAGGACAGAATTTGCATATCTATCAGTTATATACGACTTAAGGAACTGAGTTAAAATCAGATAACCTGGAAAGGAAAGGGCTTGCTATTGATGTAGTTTTATACTTAAATGTTTTTTATTTTTAAAAAAATCTCAAAGATTAATTATGACCACAAAATAAAATTGGGATATTTAGCCTGATTATTTACATAGGCATAGCAGGAGTGTTAATTTGACACTGTTGGGGAACAGTTTGTCACCCTAAAATATGACTTTAGGCATAAGAATTATTTTTGGCTGGTTAATTTTAAGAAACATCAGATAGGGGTGAAACTCTGGAAACCAAAGTAGAAGTTATCCTTTGTAAAAGACATTTACATATGTAAAGGTATGTCACCCCTGTACCTCGAAAAGGGCAATGACCTTATCTCTAGAAGCTCTTATCTATGCAGAAGGCTGAAATCTGCTTAACAACTTCATTCTTGCTTGCTGTGCTTTCCCTGGTAACCTCCCTCAACTGACTCCACCACTCCTAACATCTTTTCTTGTTTTCACCTAAAGATGATATTTAAGGTGGTGGCTTCAGCTGTTTTCTCCTGTTAATCTGTCTCATGTCAATTTAATTTAGAGGGAAAAGAGGAAATTTTCTCCTCCCCCAAGGGTAGAAGGAAAAATACATTTCCTTCTACCCTTCTTGGCTGAGAACCACCCCCACCTCAATAAAAATAACATGGTAAAATAAGTTTAAAAACATGTATACCTCTTATGTACATAGAAGATACCCAGGAAATCCAAGTAACTCCCCCAAATGGCCCTAGCCACTTCCTTAAAAGATTTGTCTCCAACTAAAGACAAAAGATGACCATGACAGGGATGGGAGAGTAAGTTAAGGGACTTTATCAGACACTATAAACAAATGTATGGTTTTTATGCAGATTTAAATCCAAGCCTTCTCCATTTACAAGTTTCTATTTCTAGATGTTTCTGGAACAAATGAAGATTTCCCTTGTAAATGTAAATGTCCCTCACCCAAGGGCAGCTACTACTGTTTTCAGAGATTTTCCCGTTTACTGTTTCTTAAAAATAGCCCAAGATAATCCTTATACCAAAGGGGCATATTATGGGGAGGCACATTCTGCTCCCCTTTACCACATGAGTTTTCTTAAGGTTTCTTTTTCTTTCCTGAAAACTTTCATAAGGAATCTAAATTGGACTTTTCAAAGTCTCTTGAGACTAGGAAGCCAAACCAATAACTTGCTACCAGATTTTTCTGTGGCGTGTATTAACTTGGGCAACTTCCTTCCTTCTTCAAAGTCTGCAAAATATCCTGAGGTTCTCAAACTATCCTAAGGTTTCTCACCACCTTAGGGAACTTTGCCAGCCAGTGCCAGGCCACTTTCCCTAGAAGGACTTTGTAAGCATTAGCTCCTGATTAAGTTAGCTTCATTCTCAAATAGTCATTCCAGTTAAAGCTTTGGTTACATAACCATTGTTTCCAATTACGTTCTAATAAAAAGATGGACTTATTTTAATTGAACATGTAGAAATAACTGTTAACATGAAAATAAGAACATTCGACAGGAATTCCCAAATTCTTTAGCAGTCATACAGGGAGAGTAAGATATCATCTACAAATGATATAAATTTTAGTTTACAAAGCAAAGTCTACCAAATTGTAATAAATTATAAATACCTCAAGAGGAAAGATAACTTCCTTCTATGTCCAGAAAATAGAACATTAAAATAATATCAAAAATATTCCAAATAAAAACTACAACCATCTCTCATCAATTCATTCAGTCCTAAGTAGTTAATTCTTGTTTCACTGGATCACATCTTTATCTACTTCTCAACTGAGTTCTGGGAATTCTGACTCAGTCCACTAGTATGGCCTTAAAATTGTTTAAGTGATGCCATCAGAAGAAGCCTGTACCGAAAAGTACCTAATAAAGTTCTCCATAGAGCTCTAAGACAGTCTGTCTTTGTTGAAGACAAAGCTCTCTGGCCTATAGCTTGATTGCAAAAGCTTTCAGGGAAGTATCACAGTAAAACAAACAAAAGTATTTGCAACTGTTAAAAGACTTAAAATGGCTGAAGTTAACATTAATGATGAATTGCAAAAGTGAACTATATGACTTCATAACAAGAATGCCACCATTAAGTGACATTAAAGTCATTCCGAAAATGTTAGACAAAATATCTGTAAATAATTATTCAAGCCTATTTTCATAGAAGACAGTAGATGTTCGTCTGATTTATAAAAATGAACATAATCTTTACAGAGAAAAAATGTTGAGATATGACATAATAATCTTGAGACGTAATATACTATGAATATACCAAAAACATATCGGTACCAGAAAAAGTGATTCACTAAGTGTGGGGTAGGTCCTTAACATCTGTATATTAATAAAACCTCATAACCTCATACCCGTCAGAATGGCTATCACCAAAAAGTCAACAAATAATATGTAAAAGAGAACCCTTGTGCACTGTTGGTGGAACTGCAAATTGGTTCACCTAGTATGGAAAACAGTATGGAAGTTCCTAAAAAAACTAAAAATAGATCTACTTCACTTCTGGATATTTTTCTGAAGAAAATGAAAACACTAATTCAAAAAGATATATGTATCCCAATGTTCATTGCAGCATTGTTTACAATATCATAGCCAAGATATGAGAGCAGCCTAGGTGTCCATTGATAGATGAATGGATAAAGAAGAAGTGGTATGTATACACCATGGAATGTTACGCAACAATAAAAAAGAATGTAATGTTGCCATTTGTCACAACATGCATAGTCCTAGAGGGTATAATAATAATAAGTGAAATAAATCAGAGAAAGACAAATACCTATTTCACTTACATGTGAGATGTAAAAAAAAAAAAGAACAGAAGCATACTCATAGAGACTAAAGGGGTGGTTGCCAGAGAGGAGCTGCGGGGAAGGGATGGGGGAGAAAAGTTCGTGGAGGGGAATTATATAGTCAATTATATTGTGATAAGTTTGTATGGTGATAGATGATTAATAGAATTAGTGGGGTGATCACATTGTAAAGTATGAAAATGTTGAATCACTATTATACACCTGAAAATAATATATCTAATGTAATATTGTATACTAACTGTAGTAAATAAAAAATAAAATTCGTTAGATAAGTGATACGGATTTCCAGTTTACTTATTCTGGCCTAAAAGATACAAGATCCAAACTAAAGAAGTAAAGATATAACCAAGTTAATATTTTTAAAAATAACTGAAATTGTGACTGATAATCTATACTTTTGTCTAATATCAGGCAAAGCAGCACCATTATTCTGATAAAGGTACCATGGACAGTAAGGGCATTGACAAATCTCTATTCTTAGCATGTAGTATACAGTTTCTGAAATACTTGTATTAACATTGTACCTCAGGATGGTTAAGCAACTCTTCTTGACAGCTCTTCCCATGCAGCTCATCTATAGTAACACATCAGATAAACCTAATTATGTCTAGCACCTTTCTTTTTATGTTTGAAAGAATACGTCTTTGTGATTTTCCAGAGTCCCTCTGGGGACTCTCAAAGATAATTTAGGTGCAAAGATATTCTGAATGTTTTTAGTTTACCATTAGGGTGTGATTTGGGAGCGAGAAATCAAAAATTGTCAGATTTGAACACTTAGGAATAGGATCATGGGTGTCTAAGAAACATATTTGGCTGCTCATTTCTAAGTGGCTATCAAACTTATAAACATGGAAAGTAATGTAACTGTAAAAAACCTGAGCTTTTACATAAGTCATCAAGGACTTAAAGTTAGCATAAAGCAAATAAGGTTATTCTGATAAGCCACAGAACCTTTGCAATCTAAGCAGATTAGACAAAAATAATCCATATTGTAGGTAAAAGTGATAAACAGTAAACTAATGAAACAACCTTATCAAAACTGAGCCAACTTTGCTAAGATTTTAACACATTTCATAGCTTTTCAGACTTTTTAGACATACTATAAGACAAAAATTTTTTGCAAATCTTATTTCTCTATCTATTCAGGTTTTGTCCTTCACCAGTCTCTTTCTTATTCTGAAATAATACATTTACTTTAAAACCTTACTATTTTTCCTTTAGTGAACAAAAACACATCTCATTACCTTATATACAAAGTTCTAATCTTTTACCACTATTCTACAAGAAGTTTCATTTATGTATATTAATTGTATCTTTTAACCAGTTACTTTGATTTCATAGAGAAAACAGATAATTGAAAGCTTATACACAACAGCATTTTAGACTAGCAAAACTCATACATGGAACACAGCTTTCTACAACCATGTACCTTCTTTATAGTCCAGCTTTTCCAAGTTGCAAAAATGAATGTGTCCATTAACAAACCTAAAGTTACAGCCTCTATAAAAATAAGAAGCAAAAGTTTATATAAACTTAAATTTTTGCTTAGTAATCAATGCTCAGTATTCTTAGAAGTAATCTAGCTATCTAAATAATATCCGTTAATAAGGTTTTAAGTTACCCAAAGATCTTGGAAATTTATTTCACAGTGACATACTGCAAAATTACTGTTGAAATAAAACTGTCAGAATAATGATTCATTTTGGATAAACACAAATATACATTTTTCAGAATTATGAACATTAAACAGAAGTAATGCTAGCTTATTTGATCTGTAAACTTGTATAAGAACATATCCAGGTAGAATAAAAATCAATATTTGTATTTTATGTAAACTGATAAATTAGGGAACACATTGCTATTTTAATTAAACTAAAATTAAATTTGTCATGTTTGCCAAAGATTTACCTATGTTATCTGAACTTCAATTCTTAAATTTTTTTAGGTCCTCTAAGAATACTTTCTAATTATAGCATGTTAAAAGTATTAGAAGTTCAATTTCCTTGTTTTCTGAGAATTTTTAGGAATATTCCACTTATATAAGCCCCCTAAAGAGATTTTATATAATTAATACTACCTGGAGGTAGAAAAATATTACCTAAACATATAATGAGGTAAAGGCTTTCCTAAATTGACACACTGTTTAACTGACAAACCTGTAGACAGACATATAGTCACACAGACATATAGTAACACAGACATATAGTCATGCAGAGAGCTTATAACTTCAATTCTAAAATATTAGCCATGGGTTATATTAGTAAACAGAATTATGAAATTCGCTGGTCCATACTAATGAGCTGTTCTCTTAGTACAAATTCTTCATTTGTGTGAGCTCAAATAGACAGAAAAGACTAACCAGAATTTCTTATTTCTCACCCAACAGAGAATAGATCTCTAAAAGCATTAATACATTTAAAGAAATCATCAGATGATCAGACCATAACACCAATACCCAGGAGTAGTAGAGAGCAAAATTAAAATTAGAAAAACAGAGTCAGCAAAGTTCTCTTAAGTTCACCTGTTGGAGCCAAGAAAAGATGTGCCTGGGCTTAAAAATAAGGCACACCACTTCTGGTGAACAAATTTGTTTGGCTTTGGTTGATGAATCTTTTAGGCATCTTGGTGGAACTGCCAAAATTGTTAAAAGAATATTTCCTGAGATAAAATCATAACTCTAATATATAGATATAAATGAACATGAAATAAGGGAATTAGGCAGATATTATAACCAGTTCATAGGAAAGGCCAATATAGCTCAAATTTATATAAAGTAATATTGAGATAAGTTGCAAACAGAGACAAAACTGGTACGGGGGAGTCGGGGGGAGGTACCAGTTCTGTAAAGTCACCACAAACACTAAATTTGTGAATACTGGAATCTGAAATACTGCTCCTAGAAAAATACACGGTTAGAGTCCTGTGAGCCTCTGATCACAAGATTTTGTTAGTTGATCAATACATAACACATTGTTTTTATGTGTGTTTGTCTAAAACACCTCATTTCATGTGTATTGTTGATTCATGAACATTGAACTCAGGGCTGACAGCACTAGAACGTCCTCCTGAACAAAGCTTAGCTAACACACATTGGTACATCCCAGCCTTCTTGTGCTTAGGAACACTAGAAAGCCTTATACTTGTTGGTGG